>NC_133458.1:36511426-36819426 GCF_048565385.1 Saimiri boliviensis
CATTCTTGTGGCAAAATAGGCTTTCTATAATCTATAAGAATGATTTTACATATGATTTGGGCCAATTTTTAAAGCAATTAATATTAGACAGTTAACAATTAAAACAGGTCTTTTGAAACTTGAGGCATCTGTATGTTTTTCACATTGATTTTGACTTTGGCCTCCTTTTAGAACATTCGTGAAAGGTACTAGAGCAATCATTTTGGAAGATATAATTTAATATTTAAACCACATTTTATTTCTTTGCATCATAATGTGAATAAGTAGTGTGTTATAGCCAGAGGGCAGAATAAATGGGAGAATTATATCTGCAGCTACCTTCCTTGAAAACATCTTTCCGGCAATCTCCTTTGACTATGAAACCAAAATCTATCATCTCATCTAGAATGCTACAAGAAATAACAGAGATTCATAAAATGTTATGTACCCATTTCTGTTTGGAAATCTCAACTCCCAGATAAAGGAAATATATAACAATGATTTTGAGAAAGCAGCTTTCTAATAGAATGTTAAACTCTAGACATCAGCAAAGAACATGATATTCATAATAAAAAGTGATTATTTGTAATTATAAGAAATAATTTGTGTTCTAAAGAAACAAATTTAAAAAGAAGAAAAACATGTACAATTTTTTCTGGTGATTAGTTTTGTCTCACAATAATACACTAATTAAAATTTTGTAAATGTGCCTTAGTTTGCATGGCAACTAATAAAGAAAGAAACCCTCTGAAATTCATTAAAATGATCAAAATGGCAATATAGACTCAATACCTCTAAACAACTCTAAGGAAGATAAGCTTATCATTAAATTAATGAAAATATAGCTTCATAATAACTTTCAAATATCTGGTATTTACCCTCCAAGTCAGTTTATTTCTATGAAATGACATAAAAATCAACTTAAACATAGGAAATAGTACAGTCACATTATGTAGAAATGTTTTTAATATGTTGTTTAATTATTAGGTTTTAGTGTAAGCAAAAGAAAATTTAAAATAACAGTGTTTTATGTAAGATAAGAATGTATTTCTTTTCACCCAAAGGCTGAAAATTTAGGAGGTGTAGGGCTAGTAGGAGCTTGATGATTTAGGAAACTGAGACCTATTTTATTTTGATACTGCATAACATATGATCTTCTTAAGGTCGCCTCATATTCTAAGACAGTTATTGAGGTGTTAGTCATCATACTTGCATTCCAACCAAGAAGAAGGAGGAAGGGCAATGGGCATGTTCATTTTACATAAGGAAAATTTATAAATTGCACATTTAAGACTTTTGCTTGCATCCTGTTGGCCAGAACTCCATCTCTTGGTGACACCTAACTGTAAGGAAGCCTGAAAGATGTAGCCTTTATCCCATTTAGCCATAAGCCCAGGTGAAAACCAAGGCAGTATCAGTAGTGAAGAAAAGAACAGGTTACCTTAATAGGGTAACCAGGATTCTTCTGTATTACCATAGGTTAACACAGAAAAGTCAACAGATGTCTCCAAATCTATAAATTTTGTAAAGAACTATAAATCCTGTTATTGAAAGGATATGTTATATAGCTAACTTCTCCACACTACTCTCCTTCTGAAATCTGTGTTCTAGAAGAACAAGACAGAGAGAAACTCTATTTCCTTAAAATGTTTAATATATTGATTAAAAGAGGAAGAATGTGGTCTAAGATCATTTGTGTTCTGCTTAAATAAGGCTAAATAACCATTTTGAATAACTGTTCAATTGAAATGATTAACTGATTAATTTATCATAATGTCCATGTCATAAATAATGTACATGTGAATGCACAGGTATACCCTACAAAATTTAGTCAGAAATACCATCCTTGGCTCCTTCTTGATTGTGGGCTTTTTTTTTTTCCCCCAGAAAATAAATAAATAAAAGGATGACTACTAAAGACTTCAGTAAACAACATGGATCGTAATTAAATAAAAAAGTCCTAGAGAGGACTTAACTAGAAATTCTATTGGGAAAAAAAATCTGTTTACAGATAGTTTAGCTACAACTAAGAAATCTCAATTCTGCAAAGTGTTATCTTTGTATCGTATCTGTTATACCAAAACTACATTCTATATTTAAAGCTTGCTTCCTAACAAATGAATTAGAGAATTGTTCACTTTCTTTACTACAACCATTTGACAGCTTTAAATATTTTCCAGATTACTAAGTTTATCAGTACATTTTTGTTTCCATGAGTTCCATAGGTTAAAATGAAAATAAATGGTTTGTTAGTCTGGTCTTGTCTCAAAAGCTTTTTCTATTACCTTCAGAGTTTTAGTACTATGTTTGTCTTTGATGTATGCTCTTTCAAATTCTTTTGGCAAAAGATAGAGGAAAAATGCACAAAACCATGAAAATATCTCATCTGTATGCATTCTATGGCCATAGAACAAAGAGGAGCTAATTGGTCCATAAGTGGAATCTATGATCTCAGCATCATTTCCTATGGTGCTCTAATCTAATTAACCAGCCACTGTCCTTGGCTATATGCTGCCTAAGGATATGAATCATATTTATCTTTGTGTACCCACCATCTCGCATATTTTTGGCACTTGGACCGAGCTCGATATTTATTACTTGAGGTTACAGTTCCATACTACTCACATTTTAACATACCTACTCTCTAGGTATTTCCTCTTATTTACAAATATTAAAAGAAAAATACATTTCAAAAATCATAGCTTGCAATTCCCTCTGGCTTTGAAAAGAAAGGTAAGATTTTGTTTTTTCCTTAGAGGGTTTAAAATTAACAATCAGTTTAAAGTATTAGAAGAAAATACAAAAAAAAATATACTTCTAAAATTGTTTCATTAATACTAAATAAAAACAATAAATAATAAATGTATTTACTTTTCTTGAAAATAAAATATATTTGAATATTAAATGTATTGTTTTCAAAAAGGTTAGACGAGGGATTAGATGTTATAAGAGCAAGTTGCACCCAGCCACATAATCGTAGGTAAAATTAGACAGAAGTAAGCAGGTCAGGCCTTATGACCCTATTCTTCTCTAATAGTGCTTTTTTCTTATTTATGTGTTGCACTGACTCTGAGTCCAGAATTCTTACCACTGTACAGCTATTCATAGCGTATTCTAACATCTCTCTGGGTTTAGCAAGGCTCACAGGGTAACCATCAAAGCTGGAGAGTGTCAACTAAAATAGGTCCATGAGCAAGAGATCATATCAAATGACCCCTGAAACTTAAGAGTTTTCATTGACATGATAAAATCTGATTCTAGGAAACACAAATACACAGGGGTGTTTTTTTGTGTTATTTTATTACAAACATGCAGTTTCTCTATATTTCCTTATATTCTAATATAAAAGAATATAGCTTGGGCATAACACTAAAATAAAGAAAAACGCTTAAGTTTTGCAGTGCTTCCTTTGCAACTGAATGCTTTACTATAGAAAATGCAAATTCTGCTTCTCTGTCTTGTTTTGCTTCTTTTACACTCTGCCCTGAGATTCGCTTTTGAAGATTCCTAAGATAGATGTTAAGGGGAAGAGGGAGAGGGAGGACTCATTTTTTGCTTAAAAGGGTACAGAATGTTGTTATCTTTGGCCACCCCATGCCAGTCTTTACCTGACACACTTTTACTGAGTTTCAAAAATAAAATAATAAAAATAAATAGTGTTTAATTGTGCTATTCAGTGGTAGCTAGCAGAACAGTTCTTTTATATTTCATGAGAATACATTTATGACTTTAAATACCATCTGAGCATTTTTACTACTTTTTAAATTGGGTAAAATATTACCTGTAACTAAAGAAAATATCAACTAGAGTTTGCATCCTTTATTTTAAAAAGCAAAAGTACTTTATATTTTGTAGTGGAACAGTATTTCTAAGTGTCTTATCCAATATCCAGACACTAACAATATTTACCCATGTACTCGCATGCTAAAAAAGAGTATATCAATATTCATGCGTGATCTGGAGTTCTACAAGCAGGAGCAGCATTTACCAAAATCTTACCACAGGTACAAAAAAAAAATTCATCTGTGTATTGCAAAGATAGCTTTGGCTGAACTCAAACCTTATTAATAATTTGCAGAGCTTTCCATAATTTATAGAACCACCCTCTAATCCTTAATTCAAACATGTATACCAATATTTTTCTAATTTTAATGACAATTGTACCACATGGTCTTTAGTATGGCAGGCTGCCTAGAAACTGTTTCAGTAAATTACACACCAAGATGATCTACTCTTTGGATTGTCTCCAGAACAAAGACTATGATGTATAATTAAAACCAACTAACAATTAACTGCCATCAAATATAACATGAGGGACAAGCATTGTAAATTTCGTTATTTACAATAAGAAGCAGTATAAAGGCTTTTTTCAATGAATGATAAAAATAGATCCATATACTTAAGGTTATAATTTTAAGGTTTATGTAAAATAATAATGAAACAAAAGAAAGCTAACATGTTCCACGCTTCATTGTGTTGAAGTAATTTTGTTAGCCTAATAAGGGACTCTCTAAGAACTCAAAAATCATCCTATTTATTGCATGTTTTTAACTAAAGAATTATTTTAAGAGACATAGTAATATCACTTTGGCATCATTATTAGTTATATAAGTGTGAGGGTGTTGAATGAGCCAAAATTATGTTTTTGTACACTATATTTGTGCATACCAAAAAGAGTTACTTAATTACTGTGATGTAGCTTTTACATTTAACACCCACTTAAGAATCAGAGCTTGAAGATCTGAACTAACAAATCTCTTTCATTATTTATTCTTATATAACCTAAGGGAAACACGCAGCAAAGCAGCTATCTAATTATGACTGCTTTAGAAGGATACAAGAAAGGAGCAAAAGATTTTTCCAGGGCTTTTATATATGGATGCAGAGGCAGATTTGTGGTGGAGCTAATGAAACTTCAGGGTCCTTTGCTTGAAAAGGTCCCTTCCAAAGGCCTTGAACTTTATTTTATATTCATTATTTTGTATTCTATTGCTTAAAGTGACTTCCCCCAAATTGAATAAGCCACATGATACATATAAAGTAGACCTACTGGCATGTACACGTGAACATCTGGAATCTTTTTAGTTTTAAAGAGCTGGGACCCCGGGATCGAGACAGAAATAAATAAAGAGGATAATAAGGAATTATGAGTAGAATCGTGGGCAAGCTTTCATCAGTTTCATAAATAAATAATGAAGAAAAGCAAAGGACACAATGCAGAGGGGTCAAAGAAAGAAAAGGAGTGATGTAAAAATGAAAAAGAATATGAGGGAGGATGTTGCAAAGAGAAATAGACGTTTGGAACACTTATGCTGAAAAGATTTTGAGACTTAGAAAGTGACTGAAAAAAGTACATACAAGTCTCTGCATTTCCCTCCATGTTTCTTGGTCATGGCTTTCAATTCTCTCTCTTTCACTCTAGAGACTAATTTGTAATCTCAAATTTTGAAATGTAAACTCTGAAATATTAGCATGGATTACTTTTACTCTTATCCTAACTGTAGCACTTAATGCCATATTATAAATGTCATTTGTTATTTCATAAATAAAATGGAAAATGTAGTAAAATCATATAATATGCTTCCAACTTCCTCCTCCCTTCCTTTTATTCTTATTTGATTCATTTTAGGATGCTCATAAAAGAACTACAAAAAGGCTGAAGTTCAGTAGATTATATTTACTTTAACAAGATTCTTAAATGAATGTTTCAGTCTAGACCCTAAGGCAGTAGATAACAGATAAGTGGTCATTCCTGCAAGTATTTCAAAATAGGTAAATAAAAACTGAAAAACAAGTTTTTCTTAACCTACTTCAAACATATACAATGGTTGAAAAAGTAAATATGAGGTACAAGATTTGCAGAGATTATTTCCTGGACAGAATTGTTCTGTGAGTCTAACTGCCCCTACCAAGGAAGAAGGAAGTGTGATTTCCACTTCACCTCACATCAGGAGGGACAAGATGCAATGGTAGCTCTGGGAAAGCCTTTGTTTCCTCTGCAGTTGGCTGATACAAATAAGACTGGAGTCCAGCACCTACTCAGGAAATCTAGTAGCAAAGAAGCTCCCTCTCTGCTTTGGTTTGGAGTTTAGCAGAGAAGCTGAAGTGTGGCAATTAGCTTGCATGCCCGTGGTTTTGTTCAAGAAAGGAACATGCAGTCTTCCTCCACAGGGCTACCTGGAGGGGCAAGACACGCTGAAGACCAAAGCTGGAGGTGGATTGGTGAGCTCCCGGATGCTGCTGAAGGAGTAAGCAACCAACTGGACTACAGAAACTTTCATCCAGACCAAGAGAACTTTAGGTAACAGTTTGCAGTCTCATAAGATTAAATACCTGCTAGGCCTAGGGAAGATGGAGTCATCTTACCAGTCTAGTATAAACTGCCTTACCCCTTCCCTCTGCTCTCCTCTCAATCCTTCTGCAACCCTGGTGAGGACAGAAATCTTAGTTAACAAAATGGCGAAAGAAAGGGGTGAAAGCTTAACACAGGGGAAGAAGAGAAAAAAAGGCAATACTCCAGTGTTTCTGAGCTAACAGCCAGCCTTTGGCAAGACGTTTCCCAGCTGGGGAGGCAAAAAACAAAAACAAAAACAAAAAACTTTAAATCAAGGTTTCGATATACCGAATTGGGTATTATATGGGACAGAGTTTGCTATTTAAACACAGTAGCAGCCATAGACTTCCCACATTTCCAGTCCTTGGCTAGAGAACTCTTTCCACTGAATAAATTTTAAAGAGGCCTTAGGGCCTAAAATAAAGATGCTTTCTGATTACATCTCATTGTCCAGCTGACTCAAAGAATGCCTTAAAAACACTTTATTCTTTCTATAGATTGTTTTTCTGGGACTATGCTTTGCTTAATTGATTAGAAATCAATATCAAAGCATATGCTTCTGAAAAACTTTAACTTAGTCAAAACATTTCTAGTCATCCCAAATGAATATTTAATGAAAAATTAAATTTTAAAAATGAAGATCCTTTTAAAAATTTGAAACACCTAGAGAAATATATTATCCCCTAGAGCAAGGAAATTCTATAAACAAAGTAGAATTGTTAGGATTGGCTTATTGATTTTCTTATGTTTGTGTGTCTAAGCCTATCTGCAGTTCTCAGACAAGGAACCTATCAAAGAATATGTTAAGTCTATAAGCTAAATAATTCAAACAGATTTTTATTTTAAATATATTCTCAATTTTTACAAATAATTTCGGTTTATGTTTTTCAAAATCATAAGGATTTTCTTGTGAAGGTGATGCTCTGAAAGGCCAGAGGGCATTTATTTAAATGTGGCTTGTTGCCATTGCATTGGCAAATGTTCAGCTTTTAGACTGGGCATGGAAGAAATACGATAATAAAGTGCATTGCTCAGGAACCTGAATCACAACTCACTGCTTTTCTGTGTGCAGTTATTCTCTTCTACAATGTGCAAAATCTTAAGGAACCTGTCATATAAATATTTCTAAAGATCAGTCAATACCTGCAGCATGGCCATCCATCATTGCTGAACAAGTTCTGTTTTACACAGTAATCACATAAATCGAGTTACAAGAAATTATAATTCTTTAAGAAACACCTTTTGGTCCTTGGCAAGGTCATTACTATGCTGTGAGTCTGTTCCCCAAGATGATGTATGTTAAAGCATAAAGACTAGAATAGCCAAGAAACAAAGAACATGGACTAACAGATTCTAGAATAAGTAATCTTACGTAAACACACAAAAACCTCAAAATATAGCTTTAGGGTGTAAGCTAACATTTGATGAGTTCTCATGAAGGCTATTACATTAGGCATTATATATATTTTTTTCACACAAGAAGGATAAATTTTAGCTAGAAGTCAAATATAGGATTTAACCATTATTTGTGGTACAATGGAATGGAAAGTGAATCAAAGGTAAATATTTGCTCACAGGCATTGGCATTAAAGGTAGAATATTCTCAATAATATTTAAACCCATATTCATCATAACTCTCAGACAGACACATATTTAGAAAAGCAAAGTTGATCAACGAAACGAAGCAAAAATAGCAAGTTATCTAACTGGTAAAATTCTGCATTTTTCGTAATGTTGTATAACTCAAACATAATTTTAGTTTAATTTTGCTGTTGTTATTGTTGCTTGTTGGATTGGTTGGTTTGTTTGTTTCTTTTTTGCATTGACTCACCCAAGATATTTAAAGTGTTTAAACATCTTGTTCAGATAGTGTTCTCCGGAAGAATTACAAAGAAGTACAAATACCTGGGAATTTCTAACACTGAAAATTGTGAGTACATTCAATTTTGCAATAAAGACCCAATAGTGAGGGCATAGCATCAAGTTAGAGTACCCCCTAAAACACACTGTACTTTATTACATGATAAGAAAAGAAAGGAATAGGTACTATTAAAATATTTATGGCAATGCAAAATACTTAAGGGACATGAACATTTACTTACATAAAAGATGATTGGTGAAGATTATGTGCTAAGTACAGTTTGTACCTATCTCTGCCTTTCCTCTCTGAAATTTTGTAAACCACACAATAAGTAATCACTTCCCACTTCTGGACTATGCTCTCAGTCAAATAAAATTTTGATTCATACCAAAAATTCATATTAGAGAGAATTTCTGACCTTCTAGGGTAGTTTCTAATTGAGAAAATTATTATAAGGGAACACTTAGAGGAAATAAAATATTTAAGACAAAGAAAGTCCACACAGGCTGGGCATGGTGGCTTATGCCTGAAATCCCAGCACTTTGGGAGGCTGAGGTGGGTGGATCACAAGGTCAAGAGATTGAGATCATCCTGGCCAACATGGTGAAACCTTGTCTTCACCGAAAATGCAAAAATTAGCTGGGCATGGTGGCATGAGCCTGTAATCCTAGCTACTCGGAAGGCTGAGGCAGAAGAGTCACTTGAACCCGGGAGGCAGAGGTTATAGTGAGCAGAGATCCCACCACTGCACTCCAGCCTGGAGCAGAGCAAGACCTCCATCTCAAACAAACAAACAAACAAACAAAAAAAAAAAAAAAAAAAAAAAAAAAGAAAAGAAAGCCCACATTTATAATTTTATAATTTTATGAAGATGCAAATTCAAGGTAGTATTGATTTAAGTTTTGTTTTGTTTTTATGGCTATTGCATTTCATCTTTTGATGAGCATTCCTATGTGCTGGGAATCTCATGCTAGGCATCGACAATAGTGGTACCAAAGTTAATTGTGTAGAGACTAGTGCTCAGGAAATGAGTCATCTAATAGTATAGATAAGACGAAGAGAAAGTACTATGACAAAAAAATTTTGTGCTATATGATAGATTGAGTAATCTATCATACAGCATATGTGGAGGGGCAATGAGGCAGGCGTAGCTTCTAGGTGGGGACAGCATAAAACATTTTGGCAATGACATGTATGCTGGATTGTGAAAGTTAAGTAGGATTTGCTTTAAGTAAAGGGTGTATGTTGGAGACAAGACAGGGGCAAAGGGAATTGGAAGGGACTGAGAAAAGTATTCTACACCAAGAAAATATGAGTAAAAGCTCCATGCTACCTATAAGAATTTCCATGAGGAAAATTACTACTCGAAAATGACTTTAAATTATTGGGAAATACAGCTCAATGGTTCTTCTAATGTACTTCATAGAAATCCCAAACACAGCACACAAAATAGATATAAAATATCTTCTTGCTACTGATGATGAAAATAAGAAAAAATATACATGCTTTTCTCTCTTATTTTGGAAATTTAAATGTAAAATGAAATGAATAGGCTAACAAAAAAGATTTACTATCTGTTTTATAATTAAGCTATAATTTATTTACAATAAAAAATCACGAATATATTTTTGAATACTCATTAATTTTCATAAGTTCATAGAAGCTGGCTTTGCAAAGTTTCCTTTATCGGAGAATTCATTTAAATACAGTTCAGTATATAATGAGGTTTTCTTCCCTTTGCTTCCCTTGAATATTTAGCAGTATAGAAACTTGACAGGTTAGGCAATTAGAATATAATTTATATTACAAGAATCATGCAGATGAACTGCTTCCTGCTCATAATTTAAAATGCAAGTCAAATCAAAGATTTCTTATGCTAGACCAGAAGAAAAATTTCCTATGAACTGAATATCATAATATATTAATAGTTTTACTTATATCTCCAAGTTTTTGTGCTGAAAATAGTATCTAGTGCAATTCATTTTCCTTTTATAAAAATGATTAACAAAACACAAAATTGTATCTATCAGTCAGCTTAATCCTCATGGACAACGTTTAATTCCTTGGATAGATGCTAACATGCTCAGGTTTCCATAGTGACTTTTATTTTTTATTTTGGTTTTTATATTTGAGATGGAGTCTCGCTCTGTCACCCAGACTGGAGTGCAGTGGCATGATCTTGGCTCACTGCAACCTCTGCTTCCTGGGTTCAAGCGATTCTCCTGCCTCAGCTTCCTGAGTAGCTGGAATTACAGTAATCTGCCACCACACCCAGCTAATTTTTGTATTTTTAGTACAGGCAGGGTTTTGCCATGTTGACCAGGCTGGCCTCAAACTCTTGACCTCAAGTGATACCTCTGCCTCAGCCTTTCAAAGTGCCAAAATGTTGGGATTACAAGCATAGGTCACTGTGCCTACCTTAGTGTCTTTTAATATATTGCTATCATTTTACTTATTAAATGATTTTCCAATAAGCCCTGGGATCTGCTGTGCCTTATGAAGTACATAGTAACTCTATTTCAACAAAGTGTCACTTAATAGTTTTTAATATGTTGGTAAATTGATATCTCTTTTAAGTGATAGTAACTAAATCTGCTATTATAAATCACAAAAATCATTAGGACCTTGTTGCTTCCTCTATTGTCATTCTATTAATTTATTTAAGTACTTTCTTTTAATGTGTACTATGTTTTGCAGAGGCTGCTAGGTATCCTCTCATATCCCTACTCCTTCCACAAAAGTAAAATAAAACATCTGAATTTTGCCTAAGTACATAGATCCATCTGAAGTGAAACTATTTTATCAGGCTGTTTTGTGTTGTGTGACCATGTGATTAATTTAGGTCAAAAGTGGAATTAGAAATGTCCTGTGTCAGCTTTGGGACCCTTTGTTAAACTAGACTAGTGCTCCAACCTCTTTAGCTTTTTAAATTGTCTTTGCCTCAGGCCTGCTGAATGGTCATTGAGTTTAACAGCTGAAGCTACATTTACTATGTTGGAATATAAGCACAATGGCTAGACCCAGGATAGCCAAGTGGATGGCTGGAAAGTGTGTGGAGCCCTCAGCACTTTATGGAGCGAAGCTACACTTGCCTCCTGATGCTAAAGAAGTATAAATCTCCATCATTTGAAAATTCGAACTTAAATAAAAGTGTAAAACAAATCTTAGGAAATATAATTTGTTAACGCCTAACTTGTTAAATATTCCAAGGACTCACCTCTTCCAGAAAGGCTTCCAAGGCTGAGAAATACAGTATATGCATCCCTATGAATATTTTATTTTCCATTTCTGGCCATATTGACTCTCCAAAGTATTTTAAAGGGCGAGATAAACACTTAAAATGTACCTCAAATGAAAGTGACATTGCAAGCTTGTTCACAGCTAATAATAATGCAATTAAAGAGCTCATGATAGAATTGGGTGTTTTTATGTGCTTATTATTTTTATCTCTAAATGTCAGCAATATCCTTTATTTTTAATTTCAGTCTAGTTAAAAAAGGAAATGATTAATCACTATTTTCATATGCTACACGTAACACTTATCAGAGAAAGGATACTATTATAGTCTCAGTCATATGACAGTTCTTGTAAATTATCTTTATCTTAAAAAGAACCTAGACAAACTCAAATGCCATTATCATAATCATTAAGCCAGATTAATGTATTTACATCGTATTGAATAATGAATTTATTCAGCTCAACAGGCCATTGTACTAGGTAGTACAGGATGAGTATACGAAGTATCTGCAATCTCAACTCTTGAGAAGGTTAGAATCTCTAGTAAAGGTAAAACAAAACTAATTACAACACAAACCAGAGGATAATACCTACTACAAAGTATAACAGAGATTTAGAAAAAAGAAAGGTCACAATCAATGAGTAGGAATTAAGAAAAGCTTCAAGAAGTAGGTGGCAGTATCACATTGGTGCAACCTAGGGTCAGTTTAGAGTATGTGGCCTTCTCATCTGACTCCAACTGTGGCCTTACCAGAACCAAGGAAGACACAAAAAGGGTATATAGAGAGGTTACAATCTACCTGCTAACCCTGAGGCTTACAGATCCGACTGCTCCAAACTCAGAGTCTATCAAGGCAACTTCTTCAGGTAGAATGTTGCAGGTTTACAGTACAGGTTTTGCTCAGAAAGAGTTCTGAATCAGAGTGGATGCTTCTACCTCCTCTTACCAAAATACTGTTTCAAATAGCCAAAGTTTTGCTCTCTTTTTAAATATTATTATTATTATTACCCTTTAAGTTCTGGGATACATATGCAGAATGTGCAGGTTTGTTACATAGGTACACACGTGCCATGGTGGTTTGCTGCAGGCTTGCCCTCTTAATTTCAACAACCTTTGATAATTATTTATCTCAGTTGTATCAGTCCTGAATCTGCTTGTCTATAGTAATTTGTTTCTTCAAATGTGATTTCTGCCTATTTTGATGTTAGTTCAACCTCCTCCCAGCATTTGCTTAAGTCACATGCTTGCTACTGGTCCCTGGAATGCGGCCTGTTAAACAATGATACGGTATTCATATTTTACTGTTTCAAAGCCTAGAAAGTTCTTAATCTTTTTGCTGCCTTAAAGACAGAATTACTATTTTTGAGACCTAATTTTTGCCTACCAAGCTTAAGGTAGGTGGGACAGGGTATGGGTGAGATAATTTGAACTGTTCTCTTCACCTTTCTTCTCAGTAATCTACCTCTCAATTTGGACCTTAACCAGAATAAGGGAATGCAGCTTCCTTCACTCACTTTTAGTCACGAAATTACTTAAAAGATAATCTACCAATGACAAATCTAAAATTGTAACTTTCTATATTTTCTTTTCCTTCCAGGGGATGAGGAAAAGTTAATGGCATTAAAATGCATTAGGTTGATCAGCCATTATGCTAATGAACAACCTGCATAGTTCTGGGTCAGTAACATTACAGCCCCAACTTTCTTGATTGAAAGGGACACAGTAACCTTAGCAAATTGGCTTGACAGGCTTGTTTCTTACCTCACAATGATAAAATAGGTTTCATCAAAAAGCTAGATAATATTGAATTGGGGTTAAAAAAAAAAAGTGGTCATTCTATCCTGCTTTAATATATCCGAAGGTGTGTTACTAATACCTTTTAAAAAAGGAAATGTTTGATCTCATTAATTTTTAAAACAGCTCAGTGCCTAAAAACAACCAGAATTACCTACTCTTATACAATAGGCTCACATGTTAGCTTTTATAAAATGTAAACACAGAATGTTTACAGGTTAGTATAGCTGAAAATAAATACATTTTGAAAGCCCAACATCTTTTAAAGATTTGATTATATTTCGAAAGCATCTACTTATTTCAGCAGGTTTATTATTACTAATGCACATGATTTCAGGGGAGCAGAAAGAAGCTGAATTTAAATAACTACTTTTGGCAACACAGCACCAATTATACACTCCATGGCTATTTATGTCCTCTGGTGATCAACTAGCAGTGGGAAGTAAAATTGACAACACACTGGTACAATCACAATTATGGGTCAAACTTCAATAAGCTTGTTTAAATGGTTCCATTAGGTCCTACTTGATATACTGATTTACATATATTTTGACTATTTTCAGACATGTTATCTACTTTAAAATGCTGTGATACAACTATTTCCCATAAGGACGCATTAGTTCAAAACACTGAAAAATAAAATAGCATGCCATGCACACAAATTTCTGCATAATTTGAATTGCATTAGAATGTATCTCTAGCCATACTTTAGCAGATTATAAAATCATCTGGATTCTAGAGCAGGGCCATTTAATAGAGAGTTTAAATATTTTTAGAATTGTTTAAATGAACTTTTTTTAGAAACATAAGTGTATTTTTAAGGTAAACAAAAACTGTGTCCATAAGACATGATATGACTTCCTATTTTGACCCATGCCTAACATGTTACTATCTTTAATGTTAGACTGACCTACATATAGCTTTTCTATGTGATTTCTCACTCCAGTAGAACTGCAACCCTTCTATAATGCTACCTAAGAATTGATATTTTTGAGATATTTTCATGCCACAAAAGGACTTCGTTTAAATTGTTTCCTTTCAAACATGGTGCCACAATATATAAAAATAAATATATGCAGTGCATACTAAAGTATAAGGCATCATGATAAACTGTACATCAGAAAACTCATCTAAGTAATTAACACCTAGAGATTACTGGTCTTGGAAACCACCTGATTGTTGCTTCTGGACTTGACCTCCTACCTTCCCCACCAGAAGAAACAGCTATGCTAACCTTTGCTGTACTTATTATTTTATTGCTTTAAAATATAGTTTTTACTCTGTATGTATATTTTCCTAAATAATATACATATTATTTAGGAAATATATATTTAGTTCATCCTATCTTTAAACTTCCTAAAAATTTGATTATATTTGTCATCAAATGACATTTTTCATTTATTTATAGTTTTGCCATTTTATAAGATTTACTCTAGTGAATGTAATTAGCTGTAGTTCAGCAATTTTTACTGCTTATTTAAAATTCCATTATGTAAATATTTTGTGATTTATTTGCCAATTATATATTTGAGATATATGAAGTTTATCACTACTGTGGATTATGCTCCTATGGACACTATGGATCATGTCTCCCAACAGAAATGTTCAAGAGTTTAAAAAGTAGTGGTTCTGGTTCCCATTCTCAAAAGCAATACATGAGTTTGCATCATTTCACATCTTCAGCAGCAATTGTTAAAATTCTTAATTTTTGCAAATCTAGCAGGTGTCATATGGAAATCTGTTATTATCTTAATTTGTATTCTGTTATTACTGATACTATTGAGCATCATTTTATAGTTTTCTTGCATCTGTGTTTTTTTGTGAAAAGAAAATACCTGTTTACCCCCATTAAACTTCAAGCTCCTTGAGGGCAAAGACATAACTTTCTTTGTTGTCATATCCCCAAAGATCAGTATTAATGCAATTATACAGTTCTCTATTTTGCAGATATTAACATGTTCCTTTTGCTAAAAGTTCTTCTTAAATCATTAATAAAAGAAGGAAAATAGTTATCATTGCTTTACAGGATGTTAAAGGATAATAGAGTAGGGAAGTGTGTGGGAAGAGAATAGAAACTTCAGGAGGCACACACACACATATATGTATATCTATTTATATATCTAATATATATATTAGAATTGTACATTCATGTATATTACTATGGTCTGAAAGTTTTTGTCCACCCAAAATTCAGATGTTGAAATTCTAAGACCCCAAGGCATTAGTATTCCCAAAGGTGATGGTATTTGAAGGTAGAGGCTTTGGAGATGGAGCCCTCATGAATGGGATTACAGATGACCCTGACTTACAATGACTCCACTTACAATCTTTTGACTTTACAATGGTGCAAAAGCCACGCAGATTCAGTAGAAACCATACCTCAAGTATTTATATAACCATTCTGTTTTTCATTTTCAGAACAGTATTCAACAATTTAAATATGATCATCAACACTTGATTATAAAATTAACTTTGTGTTAGATAACTTTGCCCCCAACTATAGGGTAATGGAAGTGTTCTGAGCATATATATGGCAAGCTAGGCCAAGGTATGTGGTTGGGTAGGTTAGATTTATTAAATGCTTTTTAAGCTTATAATATTTCCAACTTATGAAGGGTTTTTAGGAATGTAACCCCATGGTAAGTTGAGGAGCATCTGTGGTGTCCTTATAAAAGAAGTCCCAGAGAGCTCCTTTGCCACTTCCACCATATGAGGACACAGCTAGAAGGTGACATCTATGAACTACAAAATGGGCCCTTGCCAGACACTGAATTTGCTGGTGTGTTGATCTTGAGCTTCCTAGCCTCCAGAACTATGAGCAATAAACCTTTGTTATTTATAAGCTTCCCAGTTTATGGTATTTAAAATGTAAGAGCCGAGATAGACTAAGGCATGTATATATATATATATATATATATATATATATATATATATGCATGTACATATATGTATGCATGTACATACATGTATTCACTACACAGACACACAAACAATGTCAAAGACAATGGTTCAGTAGAAAGATGATACCAAGTTTCAGTGTGGTACTCAAAAGTTTGTCTAAAAGTGACTTCAAGATAGTTACCTACTTAAGACTTTATTGCTAAATAACATATTAAGTTATGGTTTTATGTTACTACAGAGAACGTATACTTGTGTGTGTGTTTGTTTCACTTTTTACTAGTTTCTCATTCTACAAGAATGAGTAGAGATGGTAGTCGAAGTGTTCCAAGATCTAGAGAAATAAATTACTTCCTTTTGATTGATGGCCATAAAATAGCATGGTAAGGAAAATACTGATGTCTAGAATCAGATTATACAAGGCACAAAGAAAACATTTTTCATTTCAAAATAAGGAATTATAACTATCAGTTTGCATGGTACATTCAATGAAAAGTTTGATTAGACATAAATTAGATGGTTAAAGACCTAAATTATAAATGTTATTGTTGCATAAAGTCTCTTAACATTCTAGATATCTTATTAAAACGTAACAAACCATAATTCCTAGATTGTAATTCTTTACATTAATTACCAAATTGTACTAATCACATAAATACATAGTAGTACTTTAAACATCCCCTAATCACTTCTAAAATTTTAAATATAGGACATGAGAATTAAGATTAAAATAAAAATAATCAGTGAGTTTTCAGAATTCATTTTTTAAATTAGTGTTTATAACACTAACACTCACACATATTTTGTTAAGACTTTGTACAAGCCCTGTGACTTTAATACTTAGATATGACTGTTTCTTGTGATTCTCTGTACAGAATTTGCTCTGTTATGTACCACAAATGTAAGCTAGTATCTTCATCAGCCAAGATAAACCTTTTAAACCATATAATTCTACTCAAAAAAGTTACCTTTTGATTATGCATGATGACTACCAACTACAATATCACTACAAGAGGAAGAAAAAGGTTTCTATAATGCTAGAAAACCTTCCTGTATGATATTATAATTCCTGTAATCATACATGTGCACTTTTTTTGTAGGAAAAACATATTTGTACCTTGTACATAGAAGGCACCCAATAACTACCTATCACAAAATTAATTAATACACTTACATTTCAGGGAATACAGTCCTACCCAGCAAGACAGTTTTCTTGCTCCTCTTGGTATGTTGAACCTAGTGAGTCCCAACACTTGGTATGTAATATGTTTTCGTGTTTCTTAAATGTGTCTCAGAATCTAATTGTGGTAAATCTATCTGATCAAAATTTTCTACTTAATTTTGAGGATTTGGGTATAATTGAATGCTCCTATATTAGACACGTAAGTGGCAGTTTTTCTCACCTACATCTCAGCAATGTGAAAGCATGGTAGTAATTCTTTAGTCACTGGATCTTTAGCAATCATTAATCACTCACTAACTCCCACTTTTTGGTTTGAGGGTGTGACCTCTCAGGCAAGTGCTTTCTGCAGTGATTCCCGAAACCTCAGTAGAACTTCAGCAATGAGATGACATATGTACTTGCTTTCGCAGGAGTTTTGTACCAGGTGCTGAGGACTAATGCTGACAAGGGAGAGAAATATTCTTTCCTGAGCTATCCATATGTGTTTTATGTAAATAATTACTTTATCCAATCACTCCCAATCCCTTTGTGGACATTAGCACTTTTGCAATCTCCTAGGGAATGCTTAAGGTACTGACTAGAATCACATAGGTATGCCATAAACATCCCTCTGCACCTTAGATTTTATGTAATATGATGCTACTGCTTAAATTGTGGTCTGCATTCTGAGTACCTTGACTATTTATGAGCCATGTACAACTTTGGTATTTTGGTGAAATCTATGCATTCATTCTCTGCATAGGGTTCTAAAGTCCATACATATAGTAAAATATGTAAGATTACCAAAAAAAAAAAAAAAAAAAAGAAAAAAAAAAAAAAAAGGAAAAAAACCCAGTAATACTGAAGTTCAGTTATAAATTTATCAAGCACTAAAATTGTGATATGCTTTATTTTAAACAAATTATATAATAAGTTCTCAGATTTGGTCTAGATTACAAAGTCGTGATGAGTCTAAATAAAATTTCAAGATATTTGCAACTATTACAATAGAGTATGATACAATGGTATAGTTGTGTAGTAATCACCAATGTGTTTGTTGCCTATATTTATAATGGAAAGAAACACTAAATATCGAGAAAATTTGGGGGCAAGTTGTTCTAATTTCATTTCCATCCAAATTATTGATACTAATGTATTATTTAAATCCCTGATTTTTGTTGGTAATATGCTAGGTCAGATTGCTGTTCAGCACAGTTTGCTGTGAAGACAGAGACATTCTGGCCTGCCTTCCAGGGATCAGACTTCCAGGCCACTCTGAGAAAACACAGGTTTTGAGCCTCGTTTACTAAGGACTCTTCTTTGTTTAGAGTGACAGTGATGACTTGCCCCATTCTCCATTTCCAAAATATTTTCAGAAATTTTCTCTATTTATGCTAGAATTGTCATAGAGTGCCCACAATAGAAATATAAGTATTTTTCACTAATCTCTTCAAGTTTCAGGACCCACCTATTTATAACTTTAAAACTCAGATATTGCTTCTATAGAACTTTGAGATGGGGCATGAAGCCAAATGTTTTCTTTAACTGCATGAAATACCACTTCTTCAAGATTAACACTGCTTTTAATAGGATGTGAGTGAGTGAATAATAGTAACTTAAATGAAAGCACTTTAATCTCAATGGAAATCACTGTGAATGCAATATGAAAAAATAACTTTATAAAATATGTCTCTGTCAGCAAGTTGGAAGATCCATCAGGAACAGAGAGACAGAGATCTTTGTAATGAACATATAAATTCTGTGAAAGTTATTCATTCAGAGCATATTATGATGACTATTTTATTTTAGTTGGAAGTTGTGGCTTAACATTTATAACTCCAACTGCTGAATGTGTATGTTTCAAAAGACATTCATTAATCACAAAGTATATTTCCTATTAAAGTTACTAATTTTAAAATTTGTATATTATATACATATTACATGTCATATTAATACATTGTATATGATTTATGCATATATCTAGTTCATACATATATAAAATTAAGAGTATTCACTTATAGAGTTATAATAACAGACTTATCTACAAATATACAAGCCATTTGTATTATGTACGAATTATTTCCTATTTATACTACATGTTTCAGATGATAAGATATGATGTATTAGTTACACAAATATAAACTATTCTAAATAGAAACAGTATTTTTTGCCCTGTGTTTAATATATAGAATACTAATACATACACAAAAAGACTAAACTTATTTCTAGCAGAGTGGTAATTCTAATTGTGATGCTTGTTAACATTTAGCTGTAATTGTCTATTTATCCTAAATATTTAACATTCTATACTCTGAAATGGTAGGAAAAAATTGGACAGGTTCCTTGGAGAAACTTATCAAATACGATCTTAGTTTTTCAAAGGTCTAGACAATGTAATTTAGTTTAACTAGAATGCTAGAAGCTCAAACTAAGTCATAATTAATGTGTTGGTTTTTCCATGTATATTACTTTCATTTAAATAAATAAGATTAAAAATTTTTTTCAAATAAAAATAAATGAACCAGAAAGACTATTCAGGAAATGATATATTTTAAAACCCTATAAAATAATAAAAAAGGGGGACACAGAATCAGCAAATAAACATGATAGAAGTTAAGCAGTCTGTGAGGGGCCATGAAAGAGGTTTTGTACAGTGTCATGTGGTTACAAGAATATATTCACTTTGTAAAATTCATAGAGTTATTCACTTACACATTCTGCATTTTACTTTCTATGTATCAGACTTCAATTAAAATTTTACTTAAAGAAAAATAATTAAATAAAAAGAATGGGGCCCGGTGCGGTGGCTCATGCTTGTAATCCCAGCACTTTGGGAGGCTGAGGCAGTGGGATCACAAGGTAAGTTCAGACCAGCCTGGACAATATGGTGAAACCCCATCTCCACTAAAAATACAAAAAGTAGCCGGGCATGGTGGCATGCGTCTGTAGTCCCAGCTACTTGGGATGGTGAGGGAGGAGATTTGCTGGAACCTAAGAGGCAGGAGGCAGAGGTGGCAGTGAGCTGAGATGGCCCCACGCCACTCCACTCCAGCCGGGGTGACAGACGGAGACTTTGTCTCAAATAACAACAACAAAAACAAACAAACAAATAAACAAACAAAACGGAGGTAACTGTTTTTTTTTTGTTTTTTGTTTTTTTGTTTTTTTGTTTTCCAAATCAAGAGCACATTTATCCTGAAGCAGAGGATAGAAAACAAAACAAAACAAATCTAGGACACATTTTATTTTATATCACCAAATGTTGTTTTAATATTTAAATAATATTAGTCTTTTACAGACATTTAAATGATAAAATATACTTTCAATGCTTCTATAAAAATGAAGACATTGTTACTACTTTCTTGGCCTTTTTATTTTATGTCTCTTTTATGGGTGTTTTCATCATGAGTAACTTATTTTTTGAGACAGAGTCTCACTCTCTTGCCCAGATTGGAGTACAGTGGTGCAATCTCAGTTCACTACAGCCTAGACCCCCCTGGTTCAGGGGATTGTCCCACTTCAGTCCCCCAAGTAGCTGGGACTACAGGCACCTGCCAACATGCCCAACCTCCAACCTTTTTTTTTGTGGGGGCTAGTGTAAATGGGTTTCACCATGTTGCCTAGGCTGATCTCAAACTCCTGGGCTTGAGCGATCTGCTCGCCTGGGCCTCCCAAAGTGCTAGGATTGCAGGCATGAGCCACTGCACCTGGCTGTAAATAACTAATTTTGAATTTGATCTTTACTTGTTATGTAGAATCTTCAGATATCTTCCATGCTATTTGAAAAAAAGTCCCTGCGCTTATGTGAAGTCTAGGCAATGGGATGAGATGTAATTTCATTATTTTCTTACCTTGCCCTTTTAAGAGTATCGGACATAGTGATGGTGAAGTGTCCAAATACTAACTAGTCTTCCCACATGACTCATTATCTGCTCTGGAAGGACAGCGATTGGGGAGACCAGACATGGTCACTGCATTTGGACCCCCTGTCTAGGTACGGGGAGACAGCTGGAGATGAGCGGGATAAAATCTCCGAGATCTCACCCAATCTCAGGACACTATTGATCCTGACATAAAGAAAATACACAAAGTCTGAGGTTCTATGAGCCTCAGTTTCACTGCAAATAGTTGATGGCATTTTATCTCAATCTGTTTCCCAGAGTTTCTCTCTGTCTCTCTGTGTCTGTCTCCGTATCTTTCTATCTTTCTTTAATGCCTCTCAATTTCTTTTGTATTCTATCCCATCTCTTTTCACTTTCTTCATTTTTCTTGATATCCCATTTTTTAAACTGTTGTTCATTTTCTTCCATCCCGGGCTTTGGTTATTTAGCTCAGTTTCTGATATTGAGAGCTAAATTGTTGCTTGTCCTAATATTAAGGATATCTTTCTTTTTTCAGAATCTTTACTTAAAGAACATTCTTTTTTTTCTAATAAGAGCAGTAGATGTATTTGGCAAGAAAACCAAACGTGTTGAAATTTAATTTACAGAATGCAGATGCCAGACATGGAGGGGGAGCCAGGCAGGATGGTGAGAGTGCTCCTGCACTGTGCTTTTCACATTGGCTTCCAGTAGCTTAGCATATTGATTTTATAATTTATAGCTTTCAAAGCCATTTGCAGCCTTGATTCTTCTTATACTTCCAATTTGCTTGTGTCAGTCAAGAACACTGAAATTGTTCCATGGCAGCATGTTTCCTTTGTAGCTCTGGTTTTTTAATAGTTCAATTCATTTAAATTGGGATTGAAAGCTAACATTGATTTTCCTTTTTAATGTCTAGTATTCTTCAAGTTCTAGTCCCATATATTTTGGGCTTATTAGACATATGTTTAAAAGGACAGCTTTGGTAGGTAGTAGTATTTTACAATGTCCCCTTGCCTTGTCTCAATTACAGTGACTGACTCAGATTAAGTACAACACTATTCCAACCAGGAAAAAAAAAAGGCAATAAACAAGTCAACCAGACAGAGAAAAAGGTCTATAATTTATCATTTTTCAGCATGGAAATTTTAATGCATCTCCTTTGTTTTCATCTTGATGATTTACCTGGATCTGGAGTCCATGAATTCGCATACTGGCTTTGTGATTCAAACTTTTAGGAAAGTAAACCTCTGGTCCTCTTAAGTCCTGTGCCCTCGCTGGCTGCCTAACTGCTCCCTATCTTAACTTCCAATCAATCTTCCTTACTTTACCTTTTCATCCTCAGATGAATTTGGTACCCACAATTCCTGAGTTTTTCTAAGGTTCAGCAGCATGAATCACTTTATATCCCCTTGGCCCCCACCCGAGGCAGGCTCCGGTTTCATTGTTTCTAGTTCTGCAAAGTCAGCTACCACTTGTAGGTTGGCTCTTCAGCTTTTAAAATTTCTGTTTCCTGTACATAATTTTCCATCCCATTCTCTTTGACCTCCCTGGTTTTATGTTTTCATTTATTTTGTCACAATCTTGCTGGGCCTTCAGGATACAATAGAGCTAAATATATATCTTCACTTATACCAAAAATCTCTAGTATTACTTTGCATAAGAACTGTGCCCAAAAATATTTTACATATAGCAATCAAATATATTAGGTATAGTTTTCACGATCAAATACATATATTTAAAAGTCTGCTTGTCACACATTTTAATGTTATATATACATCAAAAACACATTAACTCTCGGGTGAGTGAATTTAAATTGTTCAGACCTGTTTGTCCATTTATTTATGCATTTAAAATATTTATCCCTTTCTGTATTATAGGTGTTAGTGATACCACAGTAAACACCACCACAAGGTCCCTTCTCCCATGTAGCTTACTTTCTTAAGGAAGACAGAAAATATAGAAACAAGCAAACAAACAAACAAAAACATGCTATACGTGCAGTTTAGGAAGAATAATAAATGAGCCCCATTAGGAAGGGTCTGAAAGTTACTATTTTAGAAAGAACAGCTAGAGAAGGCTTTTATGATGAAGTAACAATTGTTCTGAATTTTTAAAATATTTCTGGCCAGCATAACTTAAAAAAAAGATCCTCTGCTGTCATCTACATATATAGTACATGGTTTTTGCCCATAGGGAATTCAGTAGAGTCAGGTCATTTGTGAAATACCTTGCGGTCACCTTTTGTTTTGAGCAAATCATGGACTATTCTTTCATCTTCTTTGTGAAAAATTGGGCATATTCAGTACCAGGTACCTGTAGAGTATATTGTATTGTATTTCCATTCTAAACTTTGATATGTTACCATGGAATCATCTCCTTCTTGGTATTATATGAGAGGACAATTGAGATATTCTTATATCAGGATAATTAACTCTGGGCATTTTGAGATTTGTTATCTAGATGAGGGTTTTACAAGTATAATGTCCAGAATGCAAACTCAGCAATTTCATCATTAATATCACACTAGACTCACTAGTTACTGTAACAATATGTTTAATACATTAAATGAGGCTGGGTGCAGTTGCTCATGCCTGTAATCTCAGCACATTGGGAGGCTGAGGCTGGAGGATCACTTGAGCCCAGGAGTTGGAGACCAGCCTGGGCAAAATAGTAAGACCCCATCTCTACTAAAAATAAAACATCATTAGCTGCGAGAGATGGCACATGCCTGTAGTCTCAGCTACTCAGGAGGCCAAGGCAGAAGGATCACTTGAGCCTAGGAGTTCAAGATTGCAGCAAGCAGTTAGCTATGATGGTTCCACTGCACTTGAGCCTGGGCAACAAAGCAAGACCCTGTCTCTTAAAAAAAATTTACATTGAATGAAGGATTACTTCCTACTTCAGTTAAAACTAAAAGCATTAACAAAAGTGTTTTTAGTATTGAATAAAATGCAAACAACTTACTTTTAATTTTTTGCTGGATGATCTCTCAGATAATTTGTTTTTTTTTTTCTTCATTACAAAGGAAATTCTTTGTGTCTGTGTGTGTGTGTGTGTGTGTGTGTGTGTGTGTGTGTGTGTGATGTATATATGTCTGAATTTTAAAATAGGAGTGTATGTGCGTTTATATAATTTATTTTATTAGAAAGAAAAACGCCTCTACCATTTTAGTAGCTTTTCTTTTAGCATTAAAACTTTGACAAGTTTCTATAGTAAAAATGAGGGGCCAAAGATATAGTACATACCATCTCTTAGTTGGAGATTCTGTGAGAACACTGTATTATATTGTGTTACATAAAAATAAATCAGAGGCCGGGCCCAGGAACTTATGCCCGTGAATCCCAGCACAGCGGGAGGCCAACACAAGGGAATCCCTTGAGCCAGGATTTCAGGACCAGCCTGGGAAGCACAGCAGCACCCCATCTCTACAAAAAATAAATATTATCTGGCAGTGGTGTCATACACCTGTAGTCCTATCTACAAATCCTTCCTAAATCTAAAAGTAAAAATGTATGATCAGTTGATCATAACTACTGAAAAGGAAATAGATTCAAGACTCGCATCAATGTGCCCTGTATCCTCATGCGTCTGGCCCTCATTTTGTATCTCACTTCAATGCAGCATTGCCTTCTCATTTTTAAAGCTCACTTCTCCTGCTTTTTGCTGAGAGTTGCTCACTGTACATCTTCCAGGATCTTGCTCCTCGTGAATCTCTTTTGTCTTTTATTTATCTCTAGGTTTACTCATTCTTTCTCTCTTTACAAGCTTTTTTTTCTCTTTAGCAATCACACGCTGAAATTTCTACAGGGTAATAGTAATTTCAAAAAGCAAAGCAAAACAATCTTCTCCAGATTCTTCTTCCCACTTAGAAACCTGCTCATACTCATGCTTTTCTTTCTGATCAAACTTCCAGAAACAATTTTCTACACTTGATATTTCTAATTCTTCATCTTAATTTACCAGTCTTTCATTTACTAGTTGACTGAAATTTCTTTCTTTAAGCTTAGCGTACCTTTCTAATTTTCAACATCTGACTCTTTTACCCTATTAAATATCTCCGAAACATTTTCTCCTACTGTTTTTTTTTTGTTCTACTGTTTCTACTCTTGGTTACTTTGATGCTTCATGTTTCTGATTTTCCTCCTCTCACTTGGATGAATCATCCCAGTCACCATTGCTGCGTTCTTTATTTCCATCTTTCTCCAAATGCAGAGAATCCTTCACCAGCCTTGTTTTTTAGATTCCTATTTCTCTTTGCAGACTACCTCAAATATTTCTATCGTTTTACCTATCACTCCCATGCAAATAAGTCACAGATCTATATGTCTAGCTCTGACCTTTTAAATTGATGAGGGATCCAGATTCACATTCCAATTGCCTATAGAGCTTTTCCTCCTGGATGTCATTCTGGCATCTCAAACTTGTTACGTACAAACCCTAAATCACCATGTTTCCCTATTCGTGTGTTTATTTCTTCAACATTCCTTTCTGTTGAAAGCCACATACCTTTCACGATCTGGTACAAATAGCACATTCTTTTTAAAGACTCTGATAGTGTCAGGAAAGAAGGCTAATTGAGGATTTTTGAAGTTCAATCCATAATAGATAAAACATAAAGTCTTTATCTGGAAAAGCTCTATAGAACATTGATTAAGAATCTAAGCTTTCCTGTCAGGCTTCCCTGGGCTTGAATCCCAACAAAACTTTTAGAAATTTTGTGAAGTGTCTCAAGTTCCCTCACCTTGTTAAGCCTTGGTTTTCTCACCTGCAGTTTGAAAATAATAAGAGGGGTCATGAGTAGCCAGGGTCAACAGTAGGATCATGAGTAATAAGTGACACAATTAATCACAAACAATCTATCATTGTTTACAGAACACAGTAAGTGCTAGTAACAATAATTATTGTTAGAAATGAAATTCTTAGAGTATTGCTTTAGTCTCCTTTTTGCTGCTATAACAGAGTGCTGCAGACTAGGTGATTTACATGTCACAAATGCTTATTAGGCTCACAGTTATGGAAGCTGAGAGGTCAAAGGGCAGGGTGCCAGCATCTGGCAAGGGTCATCCTGTTGTGGAAGGTGAGAGGAAGAAGCAAGCACATGAGAGCTCTTGTTTTCTCAGGAGCCCACTCCCAAGATAACTAACCCACTCCCGTGATATCAACATTAATTTTTTCGTGGATTAATTATCTCCTCAAGTTTCCACTTTTCAACACTGTTTCACAAGAAATCAAATTTCTGACACATGAAATTTGGAGAACATACTCAAACCATAGCATTTCTTCTCAGGTCCCCAACATTTATGTTCTTCTCACAATGCAAAATGCATTCATTCCATCTCAATAGACCTAAAATTTTAACTGGTTCCAGCACCAATTCAAAAGTCCAAAATCCAAAGTGTCATCTATGCGTGAGACCAAGGAATGATTCATTCTTAGGCAAATCGCCTTCAGCTGTTGATCTGTGAAGCCAAAACAAGTTATCAACTTCCAAAATAAAATGGTATGAGAAGCATAGAATAGACATTCTGTTTTCAAAAGGAATAAGGGCAAAAGAGGTAACTGGTCCTAAGTATGTCTAAAATCCCATAGGGAAAACAACATTAAGCCTTAAATAATCTCAATTGTATGTCCTACTTCCTGGATATAGTGGGGCTGGACAAGGGCCCCAAAGACCTCAGGCAACCCTGCCCTATAGCTTTGCTGGGCTCAGTCTATACAGCAGCTCTCATGGATTGGAGTTGCATGTTGGTGACCCCATAGCTTTGTGTTCTTGCCAGTAGCCCTGCTCCTATAGCTCCACAGAGTATTACCCTAATGAGGATTTTCTGTGGTGGCTCTGCTATTGTGTTAGGTTTCTTCCTAAATGCCCATGCTCCCTGTGACATCTTTTTAAATGTAGGTGGGAACATCCATGTCCCCACAGCTCTTGAATTCTGTATGCCTGCAGACTTAGTGCCACGTGGACACCACCAAAATGCACAGCTTGTACCTTCTGAGGTAGTGCGTGAACTGCACCTGGGTCCCTCTGAGCCCAGTATGAGGAAGCTAAAGAGCACTGCTCTAGAATGCAAGGAGCAGAGTTCTGAGGCAGCCCTCAACAATGAGCTCATGGAGGGCCCCGAGGCAGGGCTCACCCCGGAAAACCATTCCACCCTCTTAGAACTCTCAGCCTGTGACAGGAGGAGTGGCCGAGAAGATCTCCAGAATACCTTCAGTCTTTCTCCCATTGTTTTAATAAATAGCACTTTGATCCTTTCCACCCCTGGTGATGCCTTTAGAAAATGGTCAATAACACCTAGTATTTCCTTCCAAATAGCTTTTTTATACTTTAGATGGCCACACATTTTCCAAACATTTCCACTTTAATTTTCTTTTAATTATAAAAATCTGACTTTAAGTCATTCCATTCTTCTTCATCTCATTTTATGCAGTTAAAAGTCGCCAGGCAGAAGGCTACATGGTCTGCTCTTTAGATATTTCTTCTACCAGGTACTCTGGTTCATCATTCTTAAGTTCCACATTCCATAAAGCCCTCAGGCATGAACACAATTCACCCAAGCTCTTTGTTCCTGTATAATGAGGATGGCTTTTCCTTCAGTTTGCAATACCTTGCTTCTCATTTCCACCTAAGACTTTCTCAGACTGGCCTTCACCAGCATTGGTATGGCATTCTACCAGCGTCCTGTTCACAGCCACTTAAGTAATCTCTAAGAAGATTTAGACTTTCCTCAGTCTTCTTTTCATTTGAATACTCACCAGAATCATCCTTGATGCTCTACTAATGGCAATCTAGGCTTTTTTAAACCTACTCCTCCAAATTCTTCTAGTCTTCACTTATAATCCAGTTCCAAAGTCTCATCCACATTTTCAAGTGTTCATTATAGCAACAGCCCCACTTCTTGGTACCGATGTTCTTTCTTAGTTTATTTTCTGCTGTGATGACAGAATACCACAGACTGGGTAATTTATAAAGAACAGAAGTTTATTTTGCTCACAGTTCTGGAGGCTGAGAAGTCCAAGAGTATGGTGCTGGCATCTGGCAAGAGTCATTCTATAGTGGAAAGCAGGAGGTGGAATTGCGTGCATGAGACAGAGAAAATAAAACCTGAACTGATCCTTTTATCAGGAATCCACTCTACAGAGAACCCTCTCTTGCAATAACAGCATTAATCCATTCTGCATAGATTAATCCATTCAGTCTTCAGTATGGTAAAAGAACAATTTAGTGCAGATTTAGAACTCATTATATACAGTCAATATGCAATTTGCTCATTTATTTGCCATGTGAAGACTGATCTCTATTGTCAAAGAATCATGGTAATCTTATCAGTTTAAACCTTAAAGTCTTTTTATAAATAAAATTATTGATTACTGAATACAGAAGCTTCTGTTGGGGCCTGGTATCAGTATTCTTCATCTTCCTATAGCCCCCATATAATAATGGCTTATATATTTTATCCATATTTGAGTATTTTTATTATTTCTCCTTTAAGCAGGGTATTTCTGCAAACCAGATAGAAAGTTCATATTTAAAATTATCAGAATAAACATTTTAGAAATCTCTAGCCCATGTCTTAAAAATCCTTCTTGAAAATATATAATTTTATATACTTCCATCATATTTTTATATCTCCACCATTAAAAAAGCTGTTGAAATAATAATATATATTTTAACATTATAAGTTCATTGTAAGAAATAAACATTTATTTGTCATTAAATATATTTCTGTTTCTTTATCCCTCTATAAACTCAGACTTCTTTCTTTCTTTCTTTCTTTCTTTCTTTCTTTCTTTTTGAGACAGAGTCTCACTCTGTCACCCAGGCTGAAGTGCAGTGGCACAATCTCAGCTCACTGGAGCCTTTGCCTCTAGGTTTAAGTGACTCTCCTGTCTCAGCCACCTGATAGTTGGGATTACAGGCATACACCACCTCGCGAGGCTAATTGTGTGTGTATATATACACACACACACATATATGTGTATAAACACACAAATATATGTATTTAATATATAGTTATATATATACAAATATATTAGATAAATATACAAATAGATATAGATATAGATATATCATATAATATATTAATATATATTATAGATATAGATACATATACACATACATACGTATGTGTAGAATATATCTAATACATATCCATATCCATATATATGTACATATATACAAGCATATATATACTATAGATATAGATACATATACACATATGTATACATATACATATGTGTATATGTATTGACGTATTTATATATGTGTGTATGTATGTCTATAGTATATAAATACGTGTATATATGTACATATATATGTGTATGGAGATATATATATATATATATATATATATATATATATATATTAGTAGAGATGGGGTTTTTTCCATGTTGGCCAGGCTGGTCTTGAACTCCTGGCCTCAAGTGATCAGCCTGCCATGGCCTCTCAAACTGCTGGGATTACAGACGTGAGCCACTGCATCAAGCCACTTCTTTCTTATCAGTTCACAAGCTCACTAAAAGTAAAAAGCATTTCAAAGTGAAGCTAAAGAAAATACCATTTTGTTTCCCTGGGTAGAGAGAAAACCAGAGATTTTGATGTTTGTTAATATATCTATTTTTAAAATATTAGGCCAATTTTATTGTGCAATAAAGCTGAAATTTGATAAACATCTGGTATAATTTTCACCTTAAACATAATGTCATACACATATATATGATTAATATTTTATCAAATATGTATCCTTGTAAAATTTGTGTAAGATGAAAATAATCTTCTAAATCTTTAACTGAAATAGAAATATTACCTTTTAAACTCTAAGAATATGTCCCATATTTGAAATGTAGAAAGTCCAGGAATTTGTAATATATATTTATATTTTTTTTTCTTAAAAACACATCCCAAGGTAGCGGATTATAAGCTTCTTAGTTAAAAAGTTAGGAGATTTTGCTTTTTCTTTGTTTCTAGTTGATGAAACTGTAAGCATAATATGTCACAACAAATCTGCAACACTAAAACCATGGATTTTAAGTTGATACTGCCTGTAGTCAAGTATGAGTCATTACTTTCAATACATTTATTTTCAATTGTTCCCTATAGCAAAGTTGCAGAAAATACTTATTCCTTTGGTTCCTATAAAATTCAAATGAATTTTATCATTTGAACCAAGGAGAACACTCTAAGGTCCTATCCTTCATGTAAAAACACATAATCAGGGGAAAAATATTAATGGTTTACTACATTATGAAATTAGAGAGAATCAAGTTTTTCTTCTAGTTTACTTGGATATACTTAAGTCTTCAGTATGATTATTTTCCCAGCTTGTCTAAGAAAGAGATCAAAGACCCTGTCTCTCCAGTCTGACAGAAAACATTACAGCTACAGGCCAGTACAAGAAATTGCTACAGAGTCAGGCATATGAATTGTTAGTAGGACTTTTTATTTCAACTAGTTTTTTTCATATAGCTATAATTACATTATTCAAAAATATTTATGCAAATCTGCACCTGTTAGAGGTTTAAATTTTTAAAAAGTTCTTCATTTTTCATACTACACCAGAAAAAATAAATCTTTTTTCATGATTCATTATTTATACTGAAGGTAAGTTAATTTCCACTCATTTCATGGGCCTCTGGAATACTAGCAGTGCTGGTTCCAGTGAAAATGCTACTTAATTGACAAGTTTTTGTACCTAAAAACTGTCAGAACTTATTGATATCAATTGTATAGGTAGTATGACTAGGTGATAATTTATGGGTGATATAAAGTCAATTTAAATATGTGACATAAGTGAAAATTTATGGGTGATAAAGGACAATTTGAAGTGTCACAAACCATATGACATTACCATGTCTTTTATCTTTTTAGTATACTTTAGTGTAAATGTTTTAGAACACATTTCTTATTTGGGCTAGATTTAGTGGTGATCCTAAAAACTAATAGAGGAATTACAAATCAAATAGACTTTATAAAGTGTATTCCTTTGGATGTTTGCTCTAAATTACTGTTGAATTAATGTGTAATGCATGATTAATGAATGATTAGAATAACATTATCATCATTATTCTATTGTAAGCATTCATATATAATGGATAGAATCCATTCTAAGAATTTCAAAGAGGAAAATACTGGTGGTGATAAATAAATTTGAGGGGTTTGTTATCATAATTTTTAAAAAGAAAGGAACTCTTAACAGTTTTGACTTCAATTTGTATGCCTTGTGGTAATTATAGATACTCATGCTGATCTTACCTTACGAGTGTGGAATACAAATATCCAACAAGTGTTGCTGAACTATTCAGCTGACTCTACGTTACTTCAGTCAACTCAACTGCAGATAAATAATGTCTCAATTTGTCTAGCATGCTTGACGGCGGTCCCTTCCTTCAACCAACTGCCTTAGAAAGTAAGCAATTCTGTATAGTTCTTTCTCCTTCTTCTTTTCTTAAAGCCAATTTTTTTTTTTACTATATAAATTTACTGAATCTCAAGCAAACAAAAGAGACAATTAAAAGCAAGCAAACTGAAAGGACCACTAAAACTATAGTCACAAGGAAGGGAGTATGATGAGTGCTCCTTTGTAATTTTTTACAATAGATTTTGTAAACTATTCAATTTTTCTTTAGATTAATAAATTTTTATTTTTAGAGCAGTTTTAGCTTTACAGCAAAACTGAGCAGTACAAAGAGTCGCCATAAACCTCCTGTATCCTCCCCCTTATAAACGTCTCCACAATGGACATCCAGCACCGCAGTGGTATGTATGTTATAACTGATGACATTACATTTGACACATTCTTATCACGCAAAGTCCATAGTTTACATTAGGGTTCACTTGGTGTTTTTCTCTGTCTCTTAAAATTAAGTGGTAGTCCTTTATTGGTCAGAATGTCACTCTAAGCTATTCAGTGCATAGTAAGCACACAGTATGCCAGTTAACCTATTGTAAAATAACAGTGCATAGTAACAGCATTTCTGAACAAATCCAAGCTATACTGTCACTGGTCTCTCACATATTTGTAGCTTACCATTATGCACTGATGCTAGGCCAAAGTGAAATATACTGGTTGGGGAACAATCTAACTACTTCCAAAAATGGTCTGTGGTAATGACTAACTAATTTACCACTCTAGTCAAGAATGAGGTCTGCCTTTCTTGCTGGCATTTGTAAAGGTTAAGGGTGGTGCAAAAGCTTAGAGTAAATTATCATGCTCAAACCCAGAAGCTCCTCTTAGAGTTTAGATAATTCTTTCTTTTCCGTTTATTGACTATAATATCCTATTTCAATTGTATCAGGTTGTGTTGTCCTCTAATATGTGTCAACACAAATCTCGGAAAGAGATTGAGTATAATGGATATTTTGAAAGTAGGAGTAAGGATGAAATTCAGGAGTATGGATAAAAGTAATATTTGCCACCTACCTCCCTTCTCCCTTCCCAGACAGAGGCATATACATCCTATAGTGGGAAAATAACAATTTAAATTGAATAAGGACAGGTCAAGTTTAAGGTATTAATTGACTTAGAGGGCTCACAATATGAAATGAATAGGGTGGCTTGTCAGCTCCATATTGTCTACTTTGCTTATTTGATTAAATACTAGGTATCCAGTTAATTAACATGTATTTGAAAGTGCCTTTCTAGGCCAATCGCTGTTACTGACTGTGAAGTTATGATAATGAACAAAGACAAGAATTTCTGTTTTCAGCAGCTTATACTATACTAACAGCTAAAAATTGCTTAACCTGTGCCAGGCATATTGTAAGTTGATTTATGTGTTCTAAGCTTCACAACCAGCCCATCAAATAGAGATTAATAGCACAAAAGAGAAAATTTAGGTATTGAAAGGTTAAGTGACTTTCCTGTGGTCACACAACTAGGAATTTGCAGTGGGAGAATTTGAGCCAGGTTCATTTTTCCCCAGATTCTGTGAATGCAATCGCTTACATAGCTGTGGCTTCCTAGAAACTTAAGAGGGGAAACACTTATAAAATAACTACATACTAAAACCTGATACATTATTTTCTAATAGAAGTAAGAAACATTTTTTAAGGATTGATTATGATGCTGAATATTGGCTTTAAAACTTCACGTATTTTCCATTTTACCATAACCATTTTCTGGCAATTGTCAGTATGTGATTTGAATTACAGAGAATTGATTTAGTGGGGATGTTATAATATTCTATTTCTTCCAGCCTATTTTTTTTTAAATTTAGTTTAATTTAATTGCATTTTAGTTTTCAGGGTACATGTGAAGAACATGCAAGATTGTTGCATAGGTACACACGTGGCAGTGTGATGTGCTGCCTTCCTCACCATCACCTATATCTGGCATTTCTCCCCATGCTATCTCTCCCCAACTCGCCACCCCCCGGATGTCCCTCCCCTATTTTCCCCCAACAGACCATTTTTTTTTAAAGAAATTTAACAAAATTGGTGATTTGTGTTAAGAGTAATATTCAGAATTATATTGCCACAGCATTACACACTCTATATATGGACACAAATAATTTTCCATTGCTTACTATAATGATACATGATCATATGATTATTGTTAACATGAGCCAGCTTGGAATTGAAGAGAAAAAAGGCATTCCTTTTATGCATCCTATTCATAGTTCCACCATGTTGTTATTTGACATTGGAATCAGTCATTTAAGCTCTGTGAACCTGTTTTCACCTCTAAAACAGAGACTAACTGGCAACCTTGTTTTATACCAACAGGACTGGTATGAATATCAGATATGGAAAATGAAAATTAAAAAATGCCTTGATATTTTAACAATTTACTTAAATTTTAAGTTACAAATAAAGGAATGGATAGGGCATTTAGCCTACTACAAGGTAAGCATTTTGCAAGATTGCTATATAGATCCTTACTTAAGGGATGATGAAATGAAGTGATCAAAAGCACAATGTGCATGGTGGCCACTCAACAGATGTTAGTTAACTTTATCTTCTCTTGATGCATATACTCTAGAATGTATCCCTATGTATTTATGTTCAACTTTCATAACTAAATTAAATAGTGAAAAATATAATTACCCCTTGTTTCTTAAGGGCATAATGTTTGAAAATGATGAACCCTCCTATTTTATCCTCTGCCTTTCTCAACACAAGACTTTTCTGAACAAAAAGGTCTGAAAAGAATTAGAATTTCTTAGCAATGTTTCACAGAGAGTGAAATATAAATTGCTCAGTCTTGATGTCTAAAAACAGGACCTTAATGGTAAAAAGTGGAGGCCCTAGCCAGGCATGGTGGTATGCACCTATAGTTCTACCAACTTGGGAGGCTGAAGTGGGAAGACTGTTTGAGCTCAGAAGTTTGGAGGCAACATAGCAAGACTTCATCTCTTTAAAAAAAGAAAACAAAAAACAAACAAACAAAAAAAAAAACACCACCAACCACATGTTCTCACTCATAAGTGGCAGTTGAACAATGAGAACACATGGACACAGGGAGTGGAATATCTCATGGCCAGGGCCTGTTGTGGGGTGAGTGGTAGGGGAGGGATAGCATTAGGAGAAATACCTAATGTAGATGACAGGTTGATGCATGCAGCAAACCACCATGGCACATGTATACCTATGTAACAAACCTGCACGTTCTGCACATGTATCCCAGAACTTAAAGTATAATAATTAAGAAAAGAAAATTAAAAGCCTTGAGGTAAGAAGATGATGAAGACGATCAACCTTCTGCTTAGCCAAGACTAGAGTGACAATATGTGAAGAAACAAATCAGCTTTTCATCTCCTAGCACCTTTCCCTGGAGAAGCTAGGCAAGGGCACCTGTGCTGAGGTAATAGGATAGTATAAGAGAGGGGATGTTAGATAAATCAGGGAAACAGGAAGGACAGAGAGTGCTTCTGCTTCTACACCTCATTAATAATTCATGCCTGTAATCCCAGCACTTTGGGAGGCTGAGGCAGGTGGATCACTTGAGGTCAGGTGTTTGAGACCCGCCTGGACAATATTGTGAAACCCTGTCTCTATCAAAAATACAAAAAAAAGAAAAAAAAAATTGCCAGACATGGTGGCACGTGCCTGTAGTCCCAGCCACACAGGAGGCTGAGACAGAGGAATTTCCTGAACCCAGGACACAGAGGCTGTAGTGAGCTGAGATCATGCCACTGCACTCCAGCTGGGTGACAAGAGCAAAACTCCATCTCAAAATAATAATAATAATAATAATAATAATAATAATAATTCTGAAAAGAAGCCACCAGTCAGATGACCCTACACTCACCTTCACACAAGGTTGGCAGAGCAGAATGTCCAGGCAGTGGGATACCTGAGCTGCCATGTGGTGTCCACAGCACCCACTGACTTCAGAGCTGTCCTGGATAATCACCAAGAAGGGTCCCACCAAAGAGAATGGGGCAGGTCGCTTCCTAGAGAGGACAGTGCTCCACATAATGACAAAGAAGCCCAGCAAGACCACAGAGCACCACAGGGAAGTGACAGCTAAGTTGAGTGGAACTCTTACAAGATGTACCGCTAGATCACATCACAAATTACATCACTGCAGGTTTCAGTCAAAAATGACAACAGGACAAGCAGCAACTACATGGATAAAGAACAATAACCTGAAGGCCCAAGTTGCTGACTCCTCCCATGACTCCTGAATCTCCCTTCTCAGTACCTGGCTACAGAAGCCTCCTTTATCTTTCAATAGAGCCAGTGACTTGCTTAGGGAGGGAAGAATATCTAAGATAGTATGTTTATCCATGAAATTTTAATAATTCCATACACTTTCACAATTATTTAATTTTTTTTTTATAAAAGGCTTTGGATTGGATTAAAAGTTTATTTTATTTATTTATTTTTTACCTCATTATACAGTGCATAGAGTACACCAGGCTGAGGCCTGGTTAATTATAGACATGACAGAAAAATTACATTGCCACTAAGCAGGAGTTGGTGTTTGAGTGAAATTTGCTATCCTGACACAAGAATAACTGGGGGTCGAGGAAGAGGTAGTACTGGGTGGTATGATCAGAGGAGGACTTTTTGAGGAGGTGACATTAGAGCAGTGTTCTGAATGACCAGAAGGACTCAGACAAATGACCATGTAGGAAAGCCTTTCAGTCAGAGAGAGTGTAGAGTCTGAGACACGAAACCAGACCTGAATCCTTTCCTATAATGACGCTTTTTGTTGCTGTTACCACACACATTATTTCCTGTGAGAGTGAAGATGAGCACTGTGGTTAAAGCCAGTGTGGCTCTGGATCACATTCTAGGTTAGGGAAGAATATCTAACATAGCAAATATTTTATCCGTGGAAGTTATGCACTGTTACACCAGCACAATCACAAGCTCCACCCTTGTCTCTCACATACTTCTCAGAATCATGGGTTTCTCCCTCTGTGGGGTGGGGTGCAGCTGAGCTGGACACTCCTTCCACACTGAAAGCTGGGCTGATCGGCTGGTTCCTACAGTCCAAGCTCTCGGGGCTGGTTATGACCAGAAAGCTCTACATTCTAGGGTTGGCCTTCAGCCATCCTTGCTATTGGTGAACTCCTACCCACTACTGTCTACATTTTGACAGGCAAATTTTATTTTAGGTTTTCTTTCAGAGTCTTTATGTACTGCTCACAATTCTTCATGGTCCCTTATTTTCTCCTGCTGTGGATTTCAGCTTCATGCTGATTCTTTCCAGTTCCATGGCTGGAGCTGTCCCTATATGTCTTCCCTAGTTCCATCACTTTGTCTTCACAAACTTACAATCCTGGATCTTCCATCATTCATACCATTCTATGTTCTGGTGATTCGTAAGTGTCAAGAGTCTAGTTCACTGAGTTTAGTTTGTTGCAAAGCTTAAGTGTTTCATAAGACTCAAGGTCTCCTCCGTAAAGTTAAAAAACAAAACAACCAACCAACCAACAAAATATAAACAAACAAAAAACGCCGTGTGTGTGTGTGTGTGTGTGTGTGTGTGTGTGTGTGTGTGTGTTTAAAGCTTCACAACAATCAGGTAAAAAACATTAATACTGCTTTACAAGAACTTAGGGCTTGATAAAGTAAACCGCCCATGATCACAAGCTGATGACAGAGATTCACTATTAGAACAATGTTATTCTAAAGCCCATGAAGTTTCTACAGTGGCACAATGAGCTCTTAACTCCAGGTATTCTCTAACCTGCCATTTTTCCTATTTTGCTGTTCAGCCCATCCCTGAGTTCACACTATTCTAGAATTTTTCTTTTTTCAGCAAGAATCCTGCCCTGTCCCACTGCTACATATATATGTAATTTACCTGAGGTTATATGGTTGCCTCAGGTAAATGGCATCATCTTTCTGAATGTTGTTTTTTCCTTTTTCTAAAATGGAGATAGTAATATTAATAGTTAATGTGGCAGTTAACTGAGATAATCTTTGACACATAATAAATACTTTTATTTTTATTTTTTGAGACGGAGTCTCTCGACTCACTGCAAACTCTCCCTCCCGGGTTCAAGCAATTCCTGTGCCTCAGCCTCCCAAGTAGCTGGGATTACAGGCACATGACACCACTCCCAGAAAATTTTCATATTTTTAGTAGTGATTAGGTTTCACCACATTGGCCAGGATGGTCTCAATCTCTTGACCTCATGATCCGCCTGCCTTGGCCTCCCAAAGTGTTGGGATTACAGGCGTGATCCATCACACCTAGCCGATAAATATTCTCATAATCTAGTTGTTATTGGCTAATGGTTCTTTGAGCTTTTTTCCATTCATGATACCATCACCCCTCTAAAGATTTGTCATTTCTTTTTTACATTTTGTTTTACTATTACCATATTACCACATAATATTACCACAGTTTACTCCAATACATCATAATACTGAATATCAAAATACTACAAAGCAATTTGATGTTGACTCCAGTACTCTGTAACTGAGGGTAGAATTCAGAATCCTGTCCAACAGGATTAGTTTTCAAAGAAATAATGTCATCTTGTCATCATCAGTCTCCTCATGACATAGACCCTGAGGACAGTGATTGTGAGGTGATAGTAAATTAAAGTCTTAGAGAAATTAAATAGGCTGTAAGTGAAATAGACAGTGACAGTGAGAAGCTCAAATTTCTGTCCACTCATTGTTAAGAATGCTACTCAAGTCAGAAAAGGTATATACTTTGCCTGCAGTATCAAATGTACGTGATTCCAGACCCATGGTGTCAGCCTTTCTTGTATGTACTTTTTATTTGAGATAGATAATTTGGAGATGTCTTTAAGAAAATCTTTTCCTGCAATTACACATTTAGAGGAATGTATAATTCATATTCCAGTCAAGCAAATTGTAACTTGCTGTCATTTGCACATCTGCCACAAAAAGTTACCTTAATTTTGAGAATTAGACTCATATATGAAAACATTAATAGTGTCTGCAATTCAAGAAAAGGTGATGACAAAGATAATAACTTAAGTTTCCAGTTGATACCCAAGAAGCAATAATTGAAAAGAAGAAATGTAATATTGCCTAAGATATTAAAACATAGTTGCTTATTCAAGAATTTGCTTCCTACATGTTATGTAATAGTTAAGTATAGTTTGTCTAGAATTTGGGATGATGGCCCAGTAACATGAAATTTCTGTCAGCATATTAACCAACCAAGGTGTATTCCATGTTTATTCATTGTTTACTTATAATATCTAATGATTTCAATATTACACCCAGAGCACACATTTTTTTCTTAAGTTAAAGAGATGCGTATGGGAAGTTATTAAGAGAAGGCAGGGCACACTTACGTAAAAGGGCTTGATAGCAGAGTAGAAAATAAAAGGTAGAGCCTATAAGAATAAATGCTCCAGACTTATGGACACTGCTAGTTGTCAAACATTTATTGGTGTACAACTCATTTAACATTCAGAAATAAATGTTATCTCTGATTAGTTATAGATGGTAGTGGTGGGGGTAAAAGGTTCTATTCAAACCTTGAACTTTATTAAGTTGTTACTACATGAGTGTGTCTTGGGACAAGAGATACTGTGTACCAATTTTCATATGCAAGTATAGAATAAATATTAATCTTGTTGCAATTTAAAGGAAAGTAATTTTAGGTATCATGTTCATGGTCAACACTAAGCAAATGAATAAAAGAAGTGAAAATCTGTTGTACTCCACCCATCAAAGAGAAATGACTAGCCAAAACCTTAACTCTCAAGAGTAATGCTCAACCAACGTTCTTAATCTATATAATGAAACAACATGCAAAGTGGGACATATTTATGCTACTAATAGGAGATAAAATTTCAGTCTTGCATTTGGGTAATACTGATACTAGTATCATGCAGTTAGTCCGGTAGTGTTTTATTTAGCCTACTCATTTCAGACTTATAATTATTTCAAACAGAATAACACTCACAATTGGTCTAACAGGGAAGATGGGATAAATTTGTGCTGATCTATTTCACCCCCAGTTCACAGTCACAGTCCAGGGCTCCTAATTTGGTTTTCGACTCTGTCATATCCCACTAAACCTTTCTGGGGACATATCCTATGCATCTGGCAGACAAAAACAGACAGAAATGGAACTGGTTCTTAAGCTTCCAATCCTCTGCTGCTGAAACAGAGCACTGACTAACGCTGATTTCTCTAACAACATTAGTACTGTTAGACTCTCCCATATCCTTTCACTGATGTTTTCTGGCACTGGGGAGCCAAGAATGAACACACAGGACATATTTAAAGCTAAAAAGCCGTGCATCTACTAAGGATGTTTAAAATTCCAAAATAAAACTATATGTAACACTTCACTGTGAGCAGAATTTAAATATGCCACTAGTGGATGAAATCATGAATTCCATTTTACTTTCAAATACACATCTTTATAAAATTATATTCAGCTAATAACTAAACCCATTCCATTACAGAGGTACAACAAAGATGAAATGCTGAACTTCACAAATGAGAAGTTCCAATTCTTCTGTTTTGTGAATTACTCATGCTTGACATTTGAAGAATTTATACCAATGAAATGCATAATGGAACAAAAGTTAGTAAGTTTTCAATTTAATTTTCAAATATAAAGACTTAAAGGCAGAGAGTGGCACTCTGAGGATGATATGTACTGTGTGTGTGTGTGTGTGTGTGTGTGTGTGTGTGTGTGTGTGTGTGTGTGTATGTGAATTCATACCATATCCACAAAGATCTTTTCAGAATCTGTTGTTACCTGCCAGCAAGTGTCACATTCCCTAAATAAGTTCTAATATGGAAACAAGGAGGATTTCATTGTCAGCAGCATCCCTGCTTGGAGTCAGGGAATCAATGAAGAATAAGCCTGGAGCTGGGCCTATATCCTGTGCAATCGCATTATGACAGGTTTCCAGGAAATCAATCTGTCTGCTGTTTATTGCACATTTCTCAGATCACATTAAAATTCAGCCCTTAAGTTCTTCAACTCTCATTCCATAGAAATCAGCAACAGTGAAACCAATTCAGTGTTAAAAAATACATAAATATGTAAATAAAATTGTGGCATATAGATAGGCTTGTTGTTGCTATGGCCTTTTAAATATCCATAAAATAATACAATTTTCTAAAAATAGCCTACAGAAAATAAGTTTCTAAATAGATGCTACTTGTATTGTTTCCAAAAGGAATATCACAAGTATAAATTTGTGAGTTTTGTGTAAATTATCTGTAAAGAGAACAATTACTACCATACTGTCTGGGGAATGCCACAGGTCTACATCATGGTTAACATAATAATGCTAAGAAGGACATCTTTTACAATGATGCTCAGACAAAGTCATTCTCATTTTCCAACCTGCTGTAGAGAAATCGTATTACAGCAGAAGGACTGCATTTGTTATTTACTTAAAAAGCTAAAAATAAATTACTAGTTCTTTTGCTTATTCACCTGGCTGTACAATGAGTATGTAAGAGAAAATTAGGTAATTAGTTAACATTTGTGAGGCATTTAAATGGGAAAACAAAGAGAAAAGTCTTAATATACAAACATTGGTTTCTATACTATATGGAATTAAAATTTTTCACATTCCAATTACTAAACCAGCTGCAAGCATTCTCCTAGAGACCAATTAGTTTATGATACACTTTTTCTTTAACAGAGGACTAAAACTTCCAGAGCCTACCATGATAATGTAAGTTTGTGTATACATATATATAATTGTCATTTATCAACATTAATGTTAACAGTGAACTTTGTAAGTGGCTATTAAAAATTCTCAGTAAGGCCTGATTTTTCATTGCAAAAATACTACAGAAGTACCTTTATGGATTTATGTTCCAGATGGTACTACCATCTGGGAGCTAACTTTCATTGTCTAATGGTTTCTTGCTACATTTACATGTATTAGGCATCAACACCCACTGCTGGTTACAATCGTTTTCTTTCCTGCGTCAGTGCTTAGTACAACGTGTGTTGTGTACAGCTTATTATGAAACTGAATACAGATGACAAAAAGGGGTAAACAGACTGCAAATTTTATATGGCTACTAATAGAATGTGCAGCAATAAAGCAACCTCCATTGACCATTTTCAAACAAGAGGTTAGTAGCATTTGTGCCTAACCCGATACCATATTGTATGAAATACGTATCCCAAACAGGTTGGGTCTGCCATTCTGTTCCCTTGTCAATGTAGACTTGCCAGATGGTTTTTATGAAACTTTGTTTTCTTGAGAGGCTGCATTTAAAGAACACCTGATGGCCTCCAAATGCACCAGGAATTAAGCAGCTAGATTTTCTAGTAGATTGATAAAAATGAAGATAAAATGTAGTGATTATGAAACAGCCCAGCATCATTCTTTTAAGGACACTGCTTCTGTTCTAGTTTAGTCTTGAGATTCAATAAACTGATGGAAAGGATAGTCTATATAGCCTAAGCAAGGTTTGGCTTGTTTTCAGTCAAAATGTCCAAATCTAACTCTTCTTCCTTTATCCTATGTCTCTGACCTATATCATTCTCATCCTATTGTCATAGTTTTCCTTTTTCTTTTAATATACACTGGTAGGCTTAGCAATGGCTCTCCAAAGATGTTCACATCCTAATCCTGGAACGTACATTACCTTAAATGGCATAAGGGACTTTGAAGATGTGATAAAGTTAAGGATATTGAGGTGCAAAGAATTGTTTGGATTACCCTGGTGGGCCCAATGGAATCTCGAATGTCTTTCTAAGATGGACGCAAGAAAGACAGAGACATAAGGAAATGGATTGATGGACACAGAGGTTGAAATGATTTGCTCTGGAGATGGATAAGGGGCTGCAAGCCAAGAAATGTAGGTGATAGATACAAGTTAGAAACGACAAGGGAGTGGACTGTTTCCTGGAACCCTCTAGAAGGAAGGCAGGATTGCTGTGTACCTTGGTTTTAGACACATAAGACTCATTTCAGACTTCTGGGTATCAGAATTGGAAGAGAGGAAATTTGTGTTGTTTTAAGCACTAAGTTTGGGAAACTTTGTTATAGCAGCAATAGGAAAGTAACAGAATTGGAAGAGAGGAAATTTGTGTTGTTTTAAGCACTAAGTTTAGGAAACTTTGTAATAGCAGCAATAGAAAACGAATGCATATATCTTTAACGTTGGTGGGCACAAGCAGCGTTTCACAGAATCTTGAATTATTTTGCTATAGAAATAATCCATAGAGAGGGGCAATTTGTTAATGAGAGAGAGTAAAAGAAGCATTCCTAAGAAGGTGGAAAAGGCTGGGATCTAGGACATACTTGGAAGTGTTGTGTTGATTGTTCTCAGGCAGGAAATAAGATACTTGTCTTCATTTCTTAATCTCTAATGGTAAGAGTATCGTTGGCTATTCTATGATTGGCTGCCAACCTATTTAAGTTTTTCTTCAAAGCCTGTGAAGAGTATTACTCTCTATCTTTTCCTAGGTTTATTTTACTCCTTCATTCAATGTTTCTATTTTCAACAGATGCTTTTGTTTCCCCATTAGATCACTCACAATGTTCAGTCTTACCCTATTCTAACTGCGGTATTATTGATTGCCTAATTAACACGAATATCTTTCAGAGCAGTGGTTCTTAACCAGGAATGGGTTTTCTCCCAGAACACATCTGGGCAGTGTTTGGAGACACTCTGGTTGTCTCAACCTGAGAGGATTTCAGGGGGTGCTACTGGCATCCAGGAGGTAAGGCTCAGAGATAGCTGCTAAATATCTTATAATGCATAGACAGCAACGCATAGCAAATAATTATCCCCAAATGTAAATGGTGCTGCTATTGGCTTTGAGAAATCCTTCTCTAGTAAATATACTCTTTTAAACCTAATATTGTATTACTCATTTCCCTCTAAGTCAAGCTTATTGAAACAGTAGTCTCCACCCATATTTTCTATTCTCTTACTTCCCATTACTCTTTTACTATAGCAAGTTGATTCCCACTCCTATATCCTTAAGCTTTCCCTTGGGGTAATTCTTTTATATTTATGACTTTAAATACTACCAATACAAGTGATGTTCATATCATTTATTTTAATTTAACTTTTAAATATATTTAGCCAGCTCTACCTCTGAAGGTGTTCAGACAGACAGGCAGATAGATCTAATGGACTGCTAGGCAGCTCCACTTTCAAACACCTCAAACTGAACATATGCAAACTAATCTCATCAGACATTAGGTTTTCACTGAAACTCTTCTTGTATTTTCTTCCTTTCTAAATTCTTTATGTCTCTGATCTTTGTTTCTTTTTTTTCTCATGTTCCATTTTTTGTTTTCCATCTATTTACTTGGCAAATATTTCTATTCTTTAATAGGGATTCAGTTTAGGCTTTATCCTATCCCAGATAGGGATTCATGGAAACTTATCCTAATACCTCTAACCATTGCTGAGGGCTGGGTCAGATGCCCTTCATCTCTGTACTTACTCTCTATGACCCCATAGCAGCCTTTGGCACATAAACTACACATTTTACCTTATGTTATTAGCTCTTAGCTACGTAGACATGAAAGTCTATGAAACTATGTGAGAACCCAAAATAGGTGTCACTTGCTTGTTTTGCGATAAGCACACTGGACTTCCCCAACTTCGCTCAAAATATGACATAAATTTCCATGCCCCATTGTCTCTGTCCTTTCCTCCAAATTCTTGGGGTTCACTCTTACCTACCTCTGTAAAAAAGACTTCTCCAAGTGTGGTGTGCAGAATTTTAGAATGCCCTCCATGACCTTTGCTTCTGGTGTTACTCTGATGATAATGTTATCTTACATGGCAAAAGGTGTTTTACTGTTGTAATTGCAATTGCCAGCCAGTCGACCTTAAATTAAAAAGATTATCTAGATGGACCCAATACAATCACATGAGATCTTTAAAAGTTGAGAGTTTTCTCTGGCTGGTGGCAGAAGAAGTCAGAGATATTTGTAACATGGGGAGCCACCGTGCCATTGCTGGCTTTGAAGATGGACAGGAATACATGAGAAAGAAGGCAGCCAGCTCCCGGGAGCAGAAAGTGTCCCTGTATCACCAAGTCAGTGAGAAAACGAACTCAGACATATAGCCACAAATAACTAGATTATATCAATACCTTGGATGAGAATGTAAGTACATTTTTCCTCAGAACCTCTAAATAGGAGCTGACCTTAGCCAAAATTTTGTGTTCAGCTTTGTGAGTTTTCTTTGCAGAAAAGAAAAGAGTTTTCTTTGTAGAAAAGAAAACTCAGTCAAATCCGTTCAGACATCTGATGTAGAAGACTGTGAGATAATAAATAATAGTTGATTTTAAGCTGCTAACTTTATGTTAATTTGTTGGGCAGCAATAAAGAAATGAATACACTAAGCTTGCTCCAACTCTCCCCTTTACCTCAGCAAATGAAGTTGTTCCTAAAGTTCATAGAACTATTATGACTTCTACATGTCTCCTTCTTCAACCACTAGCTTTAAGCTCCCAAAGACAGATATTGTATATTATTTACATAACATCTAAGGAACAAATAAATAAATCAGCATTTTAAAATCATGTGACCATAAATTAGTAATCCTATTGGGTTTGTTCCTTGGAAATGTAGTTTTTTAACCTTGACCAGTCAAATCAAAATATCCAACTAGCTTGCAAGAACAGACACAGCCAGAGGCAAAAACCCTGATAATACAATTTGCTATAGCAGTAGAGTCTACTTGATAGCTAGGGGAAAACCAGGCAATCCTCTGACATACTTTGGGGTGGCTTCATATATGCACTTCTTGAAAGCAAGAGAAACAAAATAAAATAAAAGAAACCTGAGAAACATTTCCTTTATCCAATGTAGCCAGTTAGGGTATTCTATCTATCTATCTATCATCTGTCTTTTAATTCTTACCCTTCAAGAATAAAGGTGTGTAGTTCTCTGTATTCAAAGATTTCCCATCTGTGGCAAGAAGCCAAACTCATGGCTTTTCCAACCTGCAGTCCTTTTCTAGAAGTAATATAATCTGCAATGTCACCTTCCATTTGGATAAACCAAGATATAAATGGTAAAAAAATGTGGCAATCAAAGCTTCCTCCTTTGTTTCTCTCTGCAAATCAAATACTGTGGTTGCTAGTAAATTTCAACCTATAATTTACAACCCAAGAGTAAAGAGAAAAGAGTGAAGGCTGAATGATTTTGTTTTTACTAGACAAATTAGGCACTTTAGTTAAAAGAATATGCTACTTATTTCAGACTAAGTGACATCAAAATGTGAAAGAATCATACAGTGACCCAAATGTATAGAAAAATTAACACAATGTATTACTGGCCATATTTTTCAATAAAAAGTATTTTGTAAAAGTAAAGGATTAAAAATTTAATGTTTGCCTATATACCTATTCATCTCACTTTTGAGATTACAAATGTGAAAAATTAAAATCCTTAAAATATTTTTAAAGAAGGAGGGTATCTATTCAATTTATTTTAAGAGATTTAATTATTACATTCTTCCATACCATGTCATCAAAATTTTTTTTAAAAAGGATGTAATTCCTGTCCTGAAAGATGCAATATACTTGGCCAAGATTTAAAATTAAGTCATGGTTTAATCATCTTAGTCTGTTTGAAAAGAAAGAATACATTAAAACAATGGATACTCAAACAAACTAGAAAGTTATACGCTACCTTCACCAATATCTATAGAACTTCAGAAGAGAGTGAATAAGCTTATGTTGTACTATGCTTTGAGATTCTGTGATTTGTTACTGCAGCATGGCTTATCTTTGCTTGACATGCAGATGGTAGAAAAGTAAGTTTGAGTGAACAGGTTATATGGAAAACAGGATTAAAGCAGAGTACAACCATGATTAGCATTCTGTTATTTGCTTTTCATATTCAATATTTGCACACTTCATTGAAAATATAAAAATCAACTGTAATGGTTTGATTTTGTCTTATGGTTCTTATTTGCAAAGATTTTTTTTTAAATCTCTTATGCCTTTATAGTAGTTAAAGTCTTGTTATGTTTTTCTTCATGGAAAGAAGTTGTAAGGTATATGAAAAATAGGAATTATCATCACAATACAGGATAAGGTGACAAGGTAAATGATTATTTCAGCCAACAGAAAGGGCTCAGGGCAGAGATTATATATTATTCTATTTCATTTAATATTCCCTTTAAAATCATTTTAAAGGTTTAGATAATCATAAATATTATTCTATTAAAATTATTAGAAATACTAATATTCCTCTTGGCCAGAAACCCGTTATAGTTAGGGTTTTCAATGTCTGTTCTCTTTAATATGCTTACTATTATGCTTATCTGTAAGTTTATTCTCAATGCAAAGTTGAATGAATCTCCGAATCTAGAATTTGTACAATACAGTCCAGTGGCAGGCATTTATGTCAAACTTGCTTCTTTTAAAAGGATGATACTCCATTTGTATTAATTTTCTCATTTATTAATCTTGCTTATAAGATTCAACTTCAGATATTAAATTTTAAATAAATGTTGGAGGCTTTAAATCTTTCGACCACTGCATACCAAAAAATATCCCATGTTTGGGAAGGATTGTATGGCACAATACATTTTGAAATGTGCTAGGGAAATAACACCAATGAAATCATTTGCAGAGAGATACAATATGAGATTGTAAAACAATACTAAATAGAGATATAATACTAAAAACCTGTTAGCACCTCTAACACATTATAAGAAGAATTTAATTTTATAATCTTATGTTTGATGTTTCTTATATCTAAGTGCCTTTATTTCCATTTGTATTGATGAAAATACTTTGTTGGCTATTTTTAAACAGGAATGAATGTAAGAATCTAACTTTCTTGAGTGTATTTTAAAATTTCTTGAATTTACTAAGCATACACACTGATTTGTTAGCTCTGCAGTGGAAAACTACAAGTACAGGAGTGGGAAGATTGTGATTCTAGAAAGGTGACAAAAGCAGAATTAAATGGGAACAGAAATCTGTTTTTTTTTTAAATGAAAATAGCATTCTACATTGCAAAAATAACACAATTTCCATTAATCTACATACATATTTTTAGTCTTCTTTGAAAAGCAGCCTGAACCTCTTAGAAAACCCTGACAGTTAGTAGAAGTCTCTGTCAATTATATCTTTTCAAATAGCACCTCAACTATTTAGCAGCATCCCTAAATATCTAAAATCATACACATGGTGAAAAAAATAACATGAATGAAAAGGAAGCTTATAAACAGAGCCTTGAATAGGGCATTGGCGTAAGAATCTGTGGGTCTTCAAAATGAAACGTGTCTGGGAATGGAGGGCAAAATAGCTGAAATACCATTTGTTTCTGGCTGCTTGAAGACACAACTGTGATGGAGGAAATGTTTTACCTGAAAAAAGAAGTAATTGTAATTTCCTCTAGAAACCCTAGTGAAAAAGTGCCTGCTCTTGTGGATATTTTCCACAGAGAATCAGGGTGATCTCAGTGGCAGCTGACAAGCCACCAGTGCTAATTATCTGCGATCCTTTAGATAGGTACAAATCATTGTAGGAGCTGGATCTGCAACAGAAACCTCTTTAAGCTACGGTCGGTGCTCAGGGTAGACTGAGACTAATAACAACACAGCCACAACCAAGGAGGCAGACATATGTTTAACAATAGGCAGAGCATTGTCTCATGCGAATTTTGGCATCTAGGAACATCCAAGATCCAGGGCGACAACAGAATAAAAGGCAGACTGAGGTTTAACAATAAAGCACAAAGTAGAAACAAGGGGCACAATTTTCCTTTCTTACATGTGATACATCAATGCAACAAAAAGTCTCCCTCAACTATCTGGGAAGGTATTAATTTATTCTGACGTTCTATAAGAAAAAAAAATTACTTGTCTTGGTTGAATTTGTAGAGAAGAGTGCCAAGCCTCTTAAACCTTTTTGTCTTCCACCCCTTCTTTTTTGTTTAGATAGAAAGAAAGTGGTCAGGGGCAGGCTGAACCTCAAATTAGTGTGACTGCCTCTAGTTTCTCTTTAGCTAATAAAATAAAATGAGCATCAGCATGCAAGTGCCCCTGATACTTTCACAAGCTGTTCTTATCTCTTTGTGTAACTTATCTCCTTACACAGGTTCAAAATAAATGGATAATTGTTTCTGTGGTTTATATTCTAGATTCCAATTTTAAAATGTAAAAAAAAAAAAAAAAAAAAAGTCTTGATGATGAAATAAATTCTTTTTGTTTTAGTAACCTAAGGATGCCTTTGGGGGCTGGAATAACACTGAAATGATGAAAAAGAAGACCTTAAAGAGATACTTGCAATCAGGATGCTATAAAACGGAAAAAAAGAGCCATTTTTGGAGCCAGGCTGACATGAGTTTGGATATAAGCTCCAACTTTAGATAGATGACCTTAGGCACATTTCTTATTTTTGTCCAAACTTCAGTTTCTAAACTGTAATATGGGGATAATAATTTAGAACTCTAATATTGTTGTTTGAATTAAATTACATTCCAGCTTTGGAAACTCCTTAAGAGTGTCTGGTCTATAGACACATTTAATAACACTGTCTAAGGGGAGCTCAACTAAGTCTACTCAGAGATAACAATAACATATTTAGTTAGGGAGGAAGTGGGTACCCTAGATTATAGTTAGGAAAAGGATTTCTCCCTTCAAATTGGAGCAAGGAAAACATTACCTTCTCCTAGAGCTTTTATGTTTCTGCCTACATTAAATTTGAAGATGAGAATTATTAGTAGAAAAATAAGGAAAAAGGAAGAAGGCATTGAAAAAGAAACAAGTACAAGCTGCAGTCTCAGTTTTCACCTTTTTTTTTTTCCTCTGATATTTGTCAGACAAAAAGTGTCTTTATACTGGCATTTACTTTGGGAAGAAGAAGAAGGATTCCTGGACTATGAGTTCACAGAGGTGAGTATAGAAATATAACATCCAAAAACTAGACACTGAAATTACTAGGAAAATAAATTCTGAGGCACAAAAAGAAAAAGTAAAGGAGAAAGGAGAATTTCTGTGGGTTTTTATCCTTCATTTGGGATCCGTTCACATAACTGATAGATACCTATCATTCAATCATTTATTTGACAAATAGTTATGAGTATTCACTGTATGCCAGGAATTTACTATGTTAGGCAATGTTGACAACAGCACTAACAAAAATCCTTGCTTTCATTGATCTTACATGTTAAAGGAGGAGGTATACAAAGAGTACACAAAATAAATAAATGATATAAAAGACTAGAAAGTGACAATGCTATGAAAAAAATGTAAAGGAAAGAAATGGATGGCAAATGTCATGCTATGGGTGGAGGCAGCCATTCAAATTTGAAACAGGGTGTCCAGAGAAAGGCTCACAAAAAAGTGTACTTCAGTAAAGACCAAAGGCTGTGAGGGAACATGCTATGCAGATAATTGGGGGAAAAGCATTCCAGGCAGAGGGAACCGATGAGAACAAATTGAGAGCTAAGAACAAGCACCCCAAGGCAGGAGCACAGATCTTATGTTGGAAGAATGGCAAGACAGTAACTGTGGCTGGAGTTCAGGGAATGAGGGGGAAGTGGCCAAAGTAGTAGTGTTGGAGGCAACTGAGGCCAGATTTTGTAGGGCCGGATAGGTCATTTTACATACTTGGGCTTGTTTTCTGGGAGAGTTTGCAAGCCATTGGAAGGTTCTGAGGTACATGCTTTTCAAGTTTAAATGCTCCATTTTGATACAACTCTTATGGAAAGACAGTAGGAGATCAGGTAAAAATATATTAAATACAAAGAATTTCTAGGAAATAATATTTCCTAGTAACTATATATTAAGCAATAATATAATAATAATTATTTTTACTGCCTACCTGTTCTCCTACTGTCTTCCCATAATACTAATAATATATACTACCATTATTTTCTTGATATAATCTGAAGGAAGAGTCAACAAAGTATATTTTTAGGAAATAATATTTTCTAGTAATTATAATTAAGTAATAATATAATTATTATTATTACTTCCTACCTGTTCCCCTACTCTTTCGATAATACTAATAATATAACAATAATTATCATTATTTTCTGGATATAGTCTGAAGGAAGAGTCAATGGGATATGTTAGGATATTAGATATGACATATGAGATAAAGAAAATATTAAAGAATGATATTAAGAATTTCCTATATGGAATGACTGTTCCATTCAGTTTATTGATTTAAAGATAACTGGATGGTTCTCAAATAATTATGACAAATATTTTTATCCTCTCAGCCTTGTATTCTCTTTTTATATTTTCATAGTTCCTATCCCATAAGATTAAAATTTTCTATTTGAGCATCACTCTATCTACACAGTTACTCAGGCAATCAAGGAATATTAATTATTCATTTCCATTTTCTGTGGGTAGGCACAAAACTTGACACACTGTGTGTGTTTATGGTGGGCATGAGTTGGTAAACATTGTTATCTATTCTGACCATTTAGAATCTGAATTTCTTTTTAGTTGTGACAACTCTCTCATCTGTTGAGTTTTGGCTGGTATCAAAAACTGTTTTTGAAAAGGTAAAAAATGTTAAGTACATGCTTCCTTAGCCTTGCTGTGTCTTGGAAACAAACCTCTGATCTGGAAGCCTCCCTGCAAAGACCTACACAAAGAACATGATATAAAGAGTTAGTATAAAAGATACAGGGACACTTAATTTTTCCTTCTATCTCTTGAGGTAGATACACATTCTTTATGAGGTTAGTTCTGAGGCATATTTTTGGGTATAGTTTTTGGCAGATTAGGCGGAGGCTTGGTTTACCAACCATCTCAATTGTTCTGTGTTCTATGTTCTTGTGATAGTGAATTGGTTCTCATGAGATCTAATGATTTTATAAGGGGTTTCCCTCCTTTGCTCTGAACTTCTCCTTACTGCTGCTATGTGAAGAAGGATGTATTTGCTTCTCCTTCCTGAGGCATCCACAACACTTTGAAACTACGAGTCAATTAAAACTCTTTCCATTACAAATTGCCCAGTCTTAGGTAAATTTGTTATATGGGTAAATTGCATGTCACAGGAGTTTTGTGTACAGATTATTTCATTATTTTAGATGATTTCATTATTTCCTCATTAGCAGCATGAGAATCAAATAATACAGTAAATTGGTACCACAGAGATTGGGGCACTGCTGTAAAGATACCTGAAAATGTGAAAGCGACTTTGGAACTGGATAACAGGCAGAGTTTGGAACAGTTTGGATGGCTCAGATGAAGAAAAGAAAATGTAGGGAAGTTTGAAACTTCCTAGAGACCTAGAGAGCTCAAAACATAGGAAGATGTGGGAAAATATGGAACTTCCTAGAGACTTGTTGAATGGCTTTGACCAAAATGCTGATTGTGACATGGACAATAAAGTCCAGGCTGAGGTGATCTCAGATGAAGATGAAAAAATTATCAGGAAATGGAGTAAAGGTCACTCTTGCTGTGCTTTAGCAAAGAGACTGGCAGCATTTTGCCCATGCCCTAGGGATCTGTGGAACTTTGAACTTGAGATAGATGATTTAGAGTATCTGGCAGAAAAAATTTCTAAGTCGCAAAGCATTCAAGATGAAGCAGAGCATAGAAGTTTGAAAAATTATAGTCTGATGATTCAGTGGAAAAGGAAAACCCATTTTCTGGGATGAAATTAAAGCTTCCTGCAGAAATTTGCATAAGTAATGAGGAGCTAAATATTAATCACCAAGACAATGTTGAAAAATGTCTCCAGGGCATTTCAGAGACATTCACAGCAGTCCCTCCCTTTACAGGCCCAGAGGCCTAGGAGGAAAAAAAGGTTTTGTGGTCCAGGCCCAGGGATCCCCTGATGTATGCAGCTTTGGGACTTGATGCCCTGTGCCCCAGACACTCTAGCCAGTGCTAAAAGGGGCCAATGTATAGTTCAGGCCATTGCTTCAGAGGGTGCAAGCCCCAAGCTTTGTCAGTTTCCATATGGTGTTGGCCCTGCAGATGCACAGGAGTCAAGAATTGATGTTGGGTAACTTCCACCTGGATTTCAGAGGATATATGGAAATGCCTGGATGTCCAGGCAAAAGTTTGTTGGAGGAGTGGAGCCCTCATAGAGAACCTCTGCTAAGGCAGCATGAAGGGGAAATGTGAGGTTGGAGCCTCCACACAGAGTCCTTACTGGGGCACTGCTAGTGGAGCTGTGAGAAGAGGGCCACCGTCCTCCAGACATCAGAATGGTAGATACACTGACAGCTTGTACCCTGGGGCTGAAAAAGCCACAGATGCTCAATGCCAGCCCTAAAAGCAACACACTCTAAAATGTTAAATATCAGATTAAACATATTTTTACAGTGCTGTTTCATACAAGCTATTATCAGGTATATGATTTCAAATTTGTAGCTAGTATAATAATAAATATAGTAATGAAATTGCATTTATTTATTGTGATGTTATCAGATAGAAAATTAGCCAGGAAAACCAAAATAAATAGCTGAGTTTCTCTAGGTATTATATCAATATAAAGATATTAATGTTGTAAAACTCAATAATAAGCATGAATGAATTAAAGTTTAAAGTGCTAAATCAATGCCAAATAAGATCAATTAAAGAACATACTTGGTCAGTCATATAGATTGTTTAATATTATCCAATCTAATGCCATTACTTCATAGAAATGGGTTCATAGTAGAGAATTTACGTAAATTGCCCAATGTCACTCACCTAGTCATTACTTTTAGAGAAATAGTCTTTCACTAGACCAACCATCTTAAAATATAAAGTATCATATTATGCTTGATTCAAATAAAATTTCATAGTCAAATTCATGCATGTCAGTTAGATAAAAGCTAAGTTGTAAAGGAAGACATTGAGGAGTCTGCTGATCTTTATAAGGAGCATGGTTTGAAGGCTTCATATCCTGTAACTTCTGTTTTTCTTGTAATAATCAATAAATGATAATAATAATTGCCCATATGTGTACAGATCCTATGGTAAGTGCTTTTATTATTTTTAATTTTTGTTTTAGGCATAAGGGTACATGCATAGGTTTGTTATATAGGTAAACTGCATGTCACAAGAGTTTTGCGTACAGATATTTTCATCAACCAGGTAATAAGCATAGTACCCAATAGATAGTTTTTCCATCCTCTCCTTCCTCCCACCCTTAATCCTGAAGTACATATGTGTCCATATGTATTCAGTCTTTAGCTCCTACTATTGAGAACATGAAGTATTTGGTTTTCTGCTTCCATATTAGTTTGCTAAAAATAATGACCTCCAACTCCATTCATATTGCTGCAAAAGACATGATCTAATTCTTTTTATGGCTGTGTAGTATTCCATGATGTATATGTACCACATTTTCTTCATCCAGTCTACCACTGATGAGAATTTAGGTTGATTCCATGTCTTTGCTATTGTGAATAGTGTTGTGATGAAGATACATGTGCAGGTGTCTTTATGGTGGAACAATTTAATTTCCTTTGAGTATATATCCAATAATAGGATTGTTGGGTTGAATGATTTTTCTCTTTTATGTTCCCTGAGAAACTGCCACAGTTCCTATGGCTGAACTAATTTACATTCTTACCAGTAGTGTGTAAGCTCTTTATTCTGTTCCATTAATCTATGTGTCTGATTTTGTACCAGTGTCATGCTGTTTTGTTACTGTAGCCTTGTAGTATAGTTTGAACTGTATGCTTTATTGTGCAACCTTGTCAGCATCTGTTATTTTTTAACTTTTTTATAATAGCCACTCTGACTGGTGTGAGATGATATCTCACTGTGGTCATGATTTGCATTTCTCTAATGACTAGTGAGGTTAAGCATTTTTTTCATTTGCTTGTTGGCTGTGTATACGTGGTCTTTTGAAATGTGTCTGTTCAAGTCCTATGCCTACTTTTCAAAAGGTTGTTTTTTGCTTGTTAATTTGTTTAAGTTCCTTATAGAGTCTAGATATTTAGACTTTTGTCAGATGCAAAGTTTGCAAATATTTCTTCCATTCTGTAGGTTGTCTGTTTACTCTACTAATAGTTTGTTTTGCTGTGCAGAAACTCATTAGTTTAATTGAGTCCCATTTTTCAATTTTTGTCTTTGTTGCAATTGCTTTTGGCTTCTTCATCATGAAATCTTTGCCAGGGCCTAAGTCCAGAATGGTATTTCCTAGGTAATCTTTCAGAGTTTTTATAATATAAGGTTTTACATTTCAGTTTTAATCCGTCTTGGTTGATTTTTGTATATGTAAGGGAGGGGTTATTTAAGGCTAGCCGGTTACCTAAGCAACATTTATTGAATGGGGAGTCCTTTCCTCATTGCTTGTTTTTGTCAACTTTGTTGGAGATCAGATGATGACAGGTGTGCAGCACTATTTCTGGGCTTTCTATTCCATTTCATTGATCTATGTGTCTGTTTTTGTACCGGTGTTATGCTCTTTTGGTTACTGTAATCGTGTAGTATAGTTTGAAGTCAGGTAACTTGATGCCTCCAACTTTGTTCTTTTTGCTTAGGATTAACTTGAGTATTCAGGTTTTCTTTTGGTTCCATATGAATTTTTAACTATTTTAAAATAGTTTTCCCTAAATTCTGTGAAAAATGTCATTGATGGTTTGATAAAAATAGCACTGAAGCTATAAATGACTTAGGGCACTATGGCCATTGTAGCAATACTGATCCTTCCTATCCATGAGCATGGAAGGTTTTCTCATTTGTTTTTGATGGCACTGATTGCTTTCAGCAGTGTTTTATAATTCTTGCTTAAGAAATCTTTTACCTCCTTGGTTAACTGTATTCCTGGGAATTTTATTCCTCTTGTAGCTACTTCAAATGGAATTGCGTTCTTGATTTGGCTTTCAGCTTGGATGTTGTTGCTGAATAGAAATGCTACCAATTTTTGTACACTAATTTTATATCCTGAAACTTTGCTGAAGCTGCTTATAAGATCTGGGAGGTTTTGGACAAAGACTATGAGGTTTTCTTAGTATAGAATATCATCTGATAACAGAGATAGGTTGACTTTCTCTCTTACTATTTGGATGCTTTTTATTCCTAGAATGAGCCAGGGATGAGTCCCTTTTCTCAATGATACTTATTATTATACATAACAAATTCCTGGGCTCATGATCTTTTGTATGGATTTTTATGTCTCAATTTTCTTCAATTTAGTGCTGATTTTTGTTACTTCTTGTCTTCTGCTAGCTTTGGGGTTAGTTAGCTCTTGTTTCTCCACTTCTTCTGGTGTGATGTTGTTAATCTGAAATCTTTTTAATTTTTTAATATGAGTGTTTAGTGCTATAAACTTCCCTCTTTAAACTGTGTTAGTTGTGTCTGAGAAATTCTAGAATATAATACATTTGTTCTTATTAGTTTCTTGATTTCTGCCTTTATTTAATTGTTTACTCCAAAGACATTAAGGATTAGGTTAATTTCCATGTAATTGTAGGCTTTTGAGTGATATTCTTAGTATTGATTTCTATTTTTGTTGCACTGTAGTCTGAGTGTGTGGTATGAGTTTGGTTTTTTTCAGTTTGCTGAGGATCATTTTATGGTGGACTGTGTGCACGTTCATACTGGTGGCAGTAGCAGTGCAGGATTGGGTTGGGTCACCAGCATTCCTGCACGTGTTCTCACTGGCCAGGATAGTGGCACAGAGAGGATAGGCCCACCGGTGTCATGAGCTAGTTCACTGTGGTGGAAGAAACACTGGGGTGAGGAGAGGGGACAGGGTCCCTGGCATCCATGTGTGGGCTCATGCCATCAATGGTGCTGTGGCTGAGTGCTCACACATAAGTTGAGGGAGGGCGGCGGGTTGCACTCATTCTGGCAGTGATGGCATGACATGGTACATATGCACACTGATGAGGGAGAAAAGGTGAGGTCTGCCCACCCACATGTACCAGCAAAGCAGTGGGGGAGTGGCTTTGAGTGAGTGTGTGCTGGCAAAGTGGCATGGTGCGGGCTGCAATGGAGAGATGATTGGGTGGGCTGGTGCACTCCAGCAAGGGCTGGTCTACTGGAGCTCGCCAATGGTCAGGTGCAGTCCCTGGCAAAGGAGCTATAATGAGGACTCCTGAGAAGTACCCTGATTGGGCATCTGAGGCTGTGCTGCCTAGCAGGAGTGGCTAGATTGGGGCCCCAGGAGAGGCCAGCAGACAGAGTACGCTCAGAAGCAGCTGACTCCATCTCAGGGGCACAACCGTCCTGCTCTACCTAGGTCCAACAGTTACCCCATGGCTAAATTCTCCTAGAGGACATGGTGAGCCTTGGGGGATGGGTATCACTGGCCGTGCTTCACCGCTGACGTCTTCACACCAAACCATCTGGGCTCTTCACTAGCTGGAGCCTGCTCTCAGCAGTGTTCTACACATCTCTCCTTACCAACTCAAGTGTCTATGGGAGTCAATGGGGTTTCCTGCCGCCCAGATTCCAGAGGTTCATTGTGAGAGCAAGCCACTCGTCATCTATTAAACTTATCTCTTCCCCAGGAGTCACTGGGGGCCAGGTCCTGGTGTTCAGTAGCCCTGTGCAGAGTTCTCAGCTTCCTCCTCCTTCAGCCCAGTGTCTGTATCCCTCCTCTGTCCACTCCCAGTGCCTTCCCTCTGAAGATCTGCTCGGAATCTGCCAGTCTACCTGATATTCCAGTCCCTCAGTGGCAGACGTTCCTAGTGGCTATATCTAGTTGGCCTTCTTGGCTCCGAGTATAAATGACTTTTAAATACCTTATTTAACTCAATCTTTCTACCACATATATGCAAGAGACACCATTGATTATTTTACTGATGAAGATATTAAGGAATACATAGATTAAGTAACTTGCACAAGGACGCAGTGGAAGAACCAAAACATGAATCCAGAGCTACTTGATACCAAAGCCTGTGCTCCAAGTCACTATGCTTGAAAGCCCTTCAATTTTAAAACTTTATGTAGTTTAATAAACCTTATATTTCCATTATATTCTTGTATGTTCTATATACTCATATTTCTTGTCTCTTACAGTCTATAAAATAACACTTAAATAGGAAGAAAGTGATCAAATTAAAAAATTTTTTCAGTAAAAATAAGTTATTGATTTCTGTTGTAGTTTAAATAATCAGCCTTATAGACTATCTACATAGTTCACAAAACAGAAAGAGTACTAAAGATGATTCTTTTGATTAATCAGTACATGTTGGCTTAACCTGTGACCTACTGTTTGAAAATTCTTCTAAGCTGCTGAGATTTCTAGAATTTTCAGTGACATCAGAGCATAGCACATCGAGTTGAGACCACATAAGTTATAACAGCATCAGGATGGTCAATCTGCACTGACCCAGGATGATGACTCTCTGGGTCAGGGCATATTGATTGGTAGTGACTGTGCTGCAATTGATAAGAAACGTCTGAAATAGGCATGGAGGGGAGGTAAGATCACGTGAGCCATGTGTTTGTTATTTACAAACCTTATGCCACTCATTTGCCTTTATGTCTGTACAAGCATGTAGTCATTACTTAGGAACTGGAGTTTGTAAATCTATAGCTTGAAGGTGTTTAGCATAATTGATGTAATAAATGTACAGGGCCTAGTACTGTGCCTGTCCTATAGTATATATTCAATCAATAGTGTTTATTATTTGTTTTAATTGTTCATAAGAAATATCTAAATAAGCTCTATAGTCTTATTGATTCAGCACTTCTTCTGCACCGAATTACATAAGAAAATTTCTGTCATTCAAAAGCCCTACTCTATCAACAGAGTTATTCTTAATACACATATTTTTCTTGCTAATGCATGCTTCCTAGAATTTGGTGATATACTGCACATTAGGGTAGGCCAAGCTGTTGACGTTTTTCCTCCCATAGAGTCTAACTAAATTGCAAGCAGACTCAGGGGCCATATAACAATCTAGATAGAGCATGACTCTGTAATTGTTACATGCAGCAGTGGAAAACTCAGGGATCCTACTACAAATCCCAAATGGACCAAGGGGTGAGAGGGTAGGTGATGTTTGGTTGACAAAGAATCAAGATAGAGAAGGAAAAAGGGAGGGAAAGGAGAAGAGAAGGAAGGAGAGTGAGAATGAGGCCAGGAAATAGAGGACAGTTTTCTACTTTTGACCCAAAGAAATTCCACAGATTCTTGTGGTATGGCCATTGGACGTTAGGTTCCTTAATCTCATCAGTAAGTAATCATTCCACCTCCATTTAAGGGAAGGCTGAGTAGGAGAGGTATCAGAAACATTCACTTTAATATTGTTCTCTCTTGGGAAGTAGATCGTAAGTGTCATTCCTTTATATGAGACAAAGGAAATTAGCTCTATCCCAAACAAGATCTAAAACCTACTCCTTTAGATGTTTTCATAGTTATGCTGAGCCAAATGGTACTTCCTTTGTCTTCTTTTAATTATTCTAAGTCATACCATGTGACATGGACTTTAGAATGCATGCTGCAGCTGACTACAGGGTTTCAGCTGATGTACATACATAGTTGTTTAGTGTCTTTCTCAGATAAATTCATGAAGGACTTTCCTCCATTGTCTGTGAGGTCTTTATTCTGAGGCTATACCTTTCTCTCCCCATTCCTCTCCTTTTCCCCTCCACCTCCCATGCAATCCGAACCAGTAAATTTTTATTAAACCTCTATTATGTACTTAGGTAGAGAATGGGTGCTTTCTTCACTGGGGTCAAAAACACCTATTTAAATGTGTCTTTAATCGAATCTTCAGAAGACTTTATATAATGTCTTGCCTTTGGCATTTTTACCAATTTGTTCTCTTCAATTCTTCATATTACAGAGGGTAAGAACAGTGATAAATCTAAACCTCTGAGGTTTGCTCAATGCTTTTATTTACAGAAGGTTGAAACTGTCACTTTGTCATTACAGATTCATATTTGAAATGGGCTGTAGCATGATGTACTTTGACGTCATAGGTAGTCAGGCACTGTAAGTAAATTATAGAGTGAGTGGCAGGCTTAACGAAGGACTTTCCGATCTTCAATAGAAATTCTCTGTAAGGAATGATTATCCTAATGACTTAGAAATTATGCATTTTCTTCTATTAATGTTAATAAATCTAAGTCTTCACATCCCAGCTTACCACAATGAAATTAGATTCTTAGCTTTAAATGGAGATGTGTTTTCAAATATTTACAATGTTTAGCTCCTAAACCAATGTTTTATGAAAACAAATACAAATTTAAACAAACTGGGGACAGATTACTCTGTCTTACATAGATCTAAAATCTTCTTAAATGATTTTAATTCTTATCTTTAATCTGGTCAGGGAAAGGCCAGTAGGGCAATGTGAACAAGTATGGGGTTATCTAAAGATGAAGTCTTCAGAGACGAGAAAAGATTCCTATTTCCTTGTGTGTGACCATTTAGGTGAAAGGGAGCTGGTAGAGCCCATGCAACAGATACTGACAAATGCAAGTTTAATTTAGGTTTAGTTTAAATATACGGTAGGGGAATGTCACTGCCTTTAAGCTGAAATATACATTCATTTTCCTAACAGTGATTCTTATATAAAATAAAAACTCAAATAGATCCACATTTTAAAAATCAATGTCTTTTTTGGTCCACTTTGCCAATGCAATTTAAAACATTTTTTTCAAGCTAATAATTCATGAATCAAGGTGGTTATCGAATCTCAAAAATATTTAGTAAAAACTGAACTTCAAAAACCAATATTGTTGTTTTTATTCCATGTCTGGCCAAGAGAATAAAGTACATATAGGAACACAAAACAATTTTTAAAAATCAGTCTTCAAAATATAATCATATCCATTTGAAAACCCCAAAGAATTTAAGATGCTTAGAAATATTCATTTGAGAATGCTAATTTTGTTTATTAGAATAAATAAATGTTAGTTTTATAGGATCTGAGAATTTAAAATGTCTTCAAAATTAGAAATTCATGTTTTTATTTGTTAGGAGGTTTTTTTTTTGTTGTTGTTGTTGTTGTTTTTTGTTTTTTGTTTTTTGTTTTTGTTTTTGTTTTTGTTGTTTTTGTTTTGAGACGGAGTTTCGCTCTTGTTACCCAGGCTGGAGTGCAATGGCGCGATCTCGGCTCACCGCAACCTCCGCCTCCTGGGTTCAGGTAATTCTCCTGCCTCAGCCTCCTGAGTAGCTGGGATTACAGGCACGCACCACAATGCCCAGCTAATGTTTTGTATTTTTAGTAGAGACGGGGTTTCACCATGTTAACCAGGATGGTCTCGATCTCTCGACCTTGTGATCCACCCGCCTCGGCCTCCCAAAGTGCTGGGATTACAGGCTTGAGCCACCACGCCCGGCCCTGTTAGGAGGTTTTGAGCTACAGGCAGGAACAACGAAAAAACAGCAATAAGTAATAATGATTATTATTCTCACAGACAAGACTTTCATAAGGAAAGAGGTACAGGTTTGGTTCAGATGCTTAAAAATGTATGGCCTCTGGGTCATTTCTTCTATAATTTTCTTGCCCTTCTTTTCAGTTACAATATGGCTACAGAAGCTCCAAGTATTACATCTTCACACATCAATGTCTAAAATTAGGGGGAAAACTGAACTTCTTCTAAGAAGTCTTTTTTTTTTTTTTTTGGCCAGGGTAGAAAATGAAAGACCCAGAAGGCATTTCTTCTAATTCAATTGGCCAGAACTAGGTTACATGTTCCTTCTTGCCTTTAGAGAGACTAGGAATGTGAATGTCACACAGATGGGATCTCAGAAAGGAAGTGGGCGGCGTGGATTCTTGTTTAGGTAACTAGTGATGTCAGTCAGTACTGTCAGCAGTATGGTGTAAGTGTGGGCTTTGGGGCCAACTTCCTAAGTTCAAATCCTGGCTTATCCATTTCTTGAGTAATTATTTAACTTCTTGGGGTTTTAATTTCATCTATAAGATAAAATTAAAATAAAACAGTTTCTCCTTCAATTCATGTCAGCTATTTTTACTACAAAATATTAGGTTATAGCTTATATAGTAAAACACTGCATTGTTTCATTAACTCTGCACAAAAGTCGGAATCTCTTAGTAATTGAAATTCTGGTCTAGCAAAATCAAGTTTTTAGTAATGCAAAAATGCTATGTTAGAATGGCAAGTGAAATGATATCAATTCCATCTTAATGATTTCTACAACTAATTATTACCTATGTTAGACCCATAGTGAACTCCAAAGTATTTGCTCTGCCATCTCCCTTCCCCTATAGCAAGATAAATTGAGTACAGGGTAAACTGAATTAATCTCCAGTTCATCTATGAGTATAGGGGAAATAGGCAGTCATTTAGTGTTCCTGAGTTAGTAGTTAGAATCCTGCCATAACTTCCCACGATAACATATATGTGTATGTATATGCTCTTGTGTATGTATCAATGTGTATGTGTGTGTGTATATAATATGGCAAATCTTCCTTTTTTTATGCTGGAACAGTTACTCCAACATTGAAACAGAAAGAGAATAAATCAAGTAGATTCAAACACAGAGCTTAAATTAAAATGGCAGGTAAGAATAAACACTGGTGTGGGTGTTGATTGTTATCAATTAATAATTATTTGTTAAGGATTAACTGTAAGATGTTGCAAAAGAAGCATCAAATTCATATGTGCCCTTAATATGCATATTTAAAGATTTATTATATTATATTTAAAGATTTATTTAAATATCAAATTCAACATACATCTAAGACAATGTAGTGCAAAACTGGATCACACTGAATTGAGCCAAGAGAGGTTTGAGCAGGCAGAGGTTAGGGTAGATTAGCAGCATTGTAAAGTAACCAGGAGGTAGTGAAACTCAAACTGCTCCTCAGATAAAAATAGACAAAGGAAAAAAGACTCCAGGACAAGGTTAAGGAGGGTTGGGTGCATCCGCCTAATGGAAAGATATATGAATAAATAGGAATATTTATTTTGATAAAGGTTGATGGATAAAACAAATATTTATTGAGTGCCTACTAGTGCCAAGCCAGTAGTATTAGGTGATAAGTACACAAAATTTTATAATAAATGGTCCTCAAGTAGCTTGATTGAATAGCTAGCTGTCTTGGGTTAAGAGAGGGGTAAGTAGATATAACATTTCATGCAGATTAATTAGTAGGTTCCATTCTTGGTTATTTACTGAGATTTACAAATCAAGTCCTCAAAAATAATTATATAACATATATGTTATGTTGATTTCCTTTTCCTTCATATACAATAAAAATAATAATCATGTCAGATATACTTTGAAAGAGTATAAAACTAGTGTGGTAACTCTTGGTTTATCTTTAGTTTCTTCCAACAAAATCCCTATCATATTTATAATAAGATAATATTGATAATCTTGCATTCACTACGTGCTGAGCAGTCTTAAAAGTGCTTTAAATTAATTTATTTTAGATTCGCAACAATCTTATGAAGCCATAATTCCAGTATTTTTAATATTTTAAGCCCAGCAACATGAAGTAACTCGCTTAAGATGACAGAGGTGGTAACGGGTAGAGCCGATCTGTGAACAGTCTAGATTCAGAGACTGTCCTAACCATTGTTCTGTATTTGACTTATGAAAATTAATATAAACACAGAATCCAAGTATTCATTATTTTTGAATTTCTATATAGTCCATCCTGAAATTTTGGAGAAACACAAAAATATTACTGTTTTTCATTAATGGCTTACTTGTTTATATTTACTTATTTGTTAGTTTTCTTATAATTTACTTTTAACATTTTACATTTCTACTGAGATATTTTATTAATATGACTGTCATTTGTACTCAAATTTCTATTTTCAAAGGTGACTTTATGTGAAAGAATATTGCATTTCTTTTTCATTAATGGCTTACTTGTTTATATTTACTTATTTGTTAGTTTTCTTATAATTTACTTTTAACATTTTACATTTCTACTGAGATATTTTATTAATATGACTGTCATTTGTACTCAAATTTCTATTTTCAAAGGTGACTTTATGTGAAAGAATATTGCATTTCTTGCCTTTATTTAGTGATATCAAGGATAACAAAATCAATTTTACTGTTAAGTACAATGTGTGAAGAAAGATGTTCAACATCAGTGCTCTAGTCATTCAGCCTGACATTTCTTTGTGAAGTGGGCAGAAAATTAAATTGCCTCAAATTAAAGGAAAAAGCACACACCATGAAAAGTGGCATGTCCAGTGACAGTTGAGGTCATGATTCCACTGAGGTAAGTGTTAATTTCACCATGTGAATTTCATTGATGTTAATGGAAATTGTGCAATCATCCTTCTTTATGTTCTCTGAATCATTATACCTTAACATCCTCAAAGTATTAAACTTTTCCTGGCATGTTATGTTAGTTTTAGTGTATGGCATTATTATGTATTTGCTTAAAAAGTTGAAATTGGTGCCATTAAGTATCTTTAGTTTTAAGGTTTTAAGTTGCTCTCAGACAACCTTTGCCCCCAAAACCAAGATTTGAAATTCTAGATCTTTACTCTTTTAAATAGGCACTTAAAATTGGAATTCATTGGTCATTATTGGAGTGTCCAGGCTTTTACAGCAAATATTATTGAGGCCTATTTGAGAGCCCAGTGTACTCTGCTGGGGTTCTTAGGAAATAAGAAGATAGATCACATCTAGATGTTGATGATAGGGCACACCGATCTGGTATAGAAGATGAGAAAAGAAAATGACAATTCTAGGCAGTATCTAAGCCATATATTCACTTTATGAAAATTAGTAAAGGGTGCTTTGTATCTCAGAAACAGCTGAAAGCTAAGTTCTAATAATACTAAAGATCTTATATTTCACCTCTAACTTTCCTTCTGGTTGGAGGAAGATGGTAGATGGAGGGAGGTGGTGTCCTTCCAAAGTGAGCAAATTTCAGTACAACTCACTATGAGCAAAGGAGCACAATTTTAAGTGGAAATTTTGCAGTAGAAATCACCTGACAAGAATGCCTGATGTGTGGTAAGCACTCAATGAATAGGAATCACCTTTGAAGTTCAGGAAGAAGAAATCTTTTTGAACTAGAGATCAAGGTTAACTTTATTAATGCATCATAGATAAGGGTATGAAGATGTGAGGGAGTGACGTTTCATGCTAAGGAAACAGCAGGAATAAGGAAGGAAGGAAGGAAGCCAAATAAATTTCAAGAGCAGATCTTGAAGGGAAGTAAAGCACACCACCTCAGGGTTTCAGAAATGGATTGGGGCATTTTTGTTGTCACAATGACTGAGAAATGTTGTTGGCATTAACTACACTGAACTCACTAATAATTCTGTAATTAGTGAGACACAACAAAATGTTGTCCTTCTAGAAAAGCCAAAAGCTCTCCAGTTGAGAAAACCTGGAGAGTATGGCTTATTAAAGAAAGAAGAGAGAAGTGAGTTTAGATACTGGACATCAAGTACCATGCAGAAAAAAATGTGTCTTAATTGTAGGAAATGAGAAGTCTTTGAAAGTATTGGAATTGAGAAATGACCTGCTCAGACTTTGACAGTGTTGTGAATAAAGAATCATATGATTCAAGAAGATGAATTTGGCATTGATTAATAAGATGATTAAGTTGGGGGAAAACTGGCAATGGAGAGATCACTGAGGAGACATTTATAACCTGCAAGAATAAACTGTAAGGAAATTACGGCAATGTCAATTTCTCCCCGGAAAGAGGCTGAGACTCCAATGTCGTGCCCATATTTTTATCCCTTGTAAAGCAATTACTTTATTATTATTATTATTATTGTTCGGTCTTGGAGAATGTTATCCAATGAAACTTTAAATATTTTGTGAGGGGTTGAAACCATGTCTAATATTTCAAAGTCAGAATTAATTTTCCCATTTCACTCTTTATTCTGCCACAGTATCTTTGCCTTGAGGGACAGAGTGGGAAAGCAAGTGCCAGAAATGCAGTTTTAGTAGCAAAATTCACCCTGATTAGCAATAAACATACCCCAGGTTCTCTGTCAAAGTTGACACCACTCCAGTTCTTAGGTTCTTCATGACTAAGAGCCACCACCCCAGAAACACTTGGAAGTGATGAAGTGAGTGAAACACACACACATATACAGACATATTCAAGCACACACCCCCACACAAACTATTGCACTCTGTCTTCTAGAATGAAGTAAAGTGAAGTAGCCATTAGTAATTGTAAGAACATATGTAGATCTTAAATTTCTTCTTTAAATTTAATTTACTTTTATTCATAGTTAAAAATAGAAATAGCTTGAAACTAATTGTTCCTTCCTGTTTGCTTTCAAGCAAGGGTGGAAATGATGGCCACACCATGCCAACCACACTGGCCACCTTTGTTCAAAGGACTTTGATAGCTTACATTTCACATGCTGTTGGACTTAATCATGAAACCATTGCATGTTCTTTATAATATTTTTGTGTTACTTCTTAGATGGGTGTCTATAAAGATAATTTTATGGTTCTGTTAAATGCACCCAGCAAACAATTGCTCTCCAACTACAAAAATCATATGCTCAATATTTTACTGACATATTGCTTCAAAAATAATTTATTATTTTCTTTTTTTTTTCACTCTGTTGACTTTTAGGTTACCACTTACTTTTGCATATCATTTTCTATTTTACGGAATTCGGTGAAGGCAATACTTATTGTTTTCTTTCTCAATTAAAGAAAAGTTATTCTATGTCAGGAGTTGCAATCTCAAATTCATAAGCTTAAGATAATCTGTTTCAGTGAAGACTGTAGTAAAACTAGGCAGGGCATGCCTCATTTAAATGCATTCACCTCCAATGTTCTTACCAATTTTCATGCTGGACACACAAAGCATATGTTCTGGCTGGATTAGATTCATGGACAGCTAGCTACCTTGAGATTCCAGACTATAATGTTTGTCTTCAGTTCTTTAATTGTTAGTGTGTAACTCCAGGTAGGGCAGTTCATGGGAGATTCTATTTGTGGGTTGAAAATTTGGTAGAGGCATCCCCTGATACAGGGACTTCTGAACTTCCTCTGTAGACTCTGGAAGAGTTGTAATAATGCAGTTTCTGTTTCAGTAGGAAGAAGTTTATGCCTTTTTCTGGTACTTTTTACTAAAAACTCTTCCTTGTTCTCAGGTCAAGTGAGCCTTCCTGAATGTCACTTAACTAAAAGGAAAAGATTATGGGTGGAGATCAGCGAAAACCTTCTTGGACATTAGCTGGCTGTCAACTTGGTGGTAGTTGACGCAGACCCACAACAATAGCCAAGGTGCTAGAAAGAAATTTACAGCCATGGGCAGAGTACAGAGTAACCATAAATCTTAATCACATATTTTATTTCTGATAAGCATATTCCCTAAAGCACAGTCATATTTCCCTATTAATGTTAATTCCATAACTGGCCAATTGTTTAACTCACTCAGCAACTAGTTAGTTGTCTGACTAGATATAGGAAAAGCTTCTACAGGTTAATCACATGTTACATAAATGAGAATTCTCAATGTTCCATATTCTCGGAGTTGTCTTTTACATACACATTTATTGTTACAAGGCATTTATTATTTTACAGATTATTATAGAGCTGATATTAATCTTTACATAATAAAAATGCAAACAAAACCTTCTGTCATTCATTCTCAGCAATAAAAATAATCTCTGACTTTGACAAATGAGCCTCAAAATCAAAGAGCTATTTCCAGAAGAATTAAATGAGTAAGATTGTGTCTGTTTGTTGCTGCAACAAATAAAGGGAATATACATATATATGCCCTACTATGCGCCATACACATGTCTCTGAAAAATTTTATACTAATTCAATTTTCACAATAACCTGTAGGCTTGTTTTACTAGCATGGATGGGCCAACTGTGTAACAGAAAAGTTAAATAACCTGCACAATGTCATACATCTAGAAAATAAAAAAAAAATAGGATTCAAATGCAGGTCTCTTTGGTTCTACAGAACACGGCTCACTTTAAAAACTTATATAAAATTATCCACTATGTCATTAACTAGTCTTTCTTTCCAAAGCTAAGGAATTGTTTTTTATTTCTCCCCATGAAATTGCCAGTTGTGAGGTAATATGAGGTGTTCTTGCATTGTTCTATATTTTCATGTACCCACATCTGTGTGGGTATTTGAAAATTAATCAACAGCAAGAAGGCTCCTAAATACTGTTCAGTCAACTAAAGAATTACTATAGACAGAGATAATTTATAGTCTCAAATTTTGAGCATTTCTGAAAACCAGCTCATTGAGAAATAGTCTGTGATATTACAGAAATTATTTTAAAAGAAGACAATAATAGTAGATATCTTCAGAGAAGATAAAGTATGGAAAAATGTAAACTAGGAATATATGAAAGCTTACCAGTTGGGGAAGAGACACTCTCTTCAATACATGATGCTTGGAAAACTGGATATCCACATGCAGATAAATGAAACTAGAACCTGTTTCTCACCATACACAAAAATAAACTGAAAATGGATTAAAGACTTAGAAACTATGAAACTAAGAGAAAATGTTTCATGACCTTCATCTAGAAAAATATTCTTTGGATAAGACCTCAAAAACACCAACTACAAAAGCCAACACAGACAAATGGGATTACACCAAAGTTTCTGCACAGCAAATAGAACAATCAACAGAGTACAGAGACAACCTACAGCACAGAAGAAAATATTTGCAACCTATGCATCTGACAAACGGATAATTTCCAGAATACATAAGGAACTCAAAAAACTCAACAGCAAACTCCCAAATAATCTTATTTTTAAAAAGCAAACATATGAATAAATTTTTATTCAAAGACATACAAAGGGCCAATGGATATATTTTTAAAATCCTAATTATCAGAGAAATCCAAGTCAAGACCGCAATGAAATATTATCGCACTCCAATTAGAATGATTATTATCAAAAAGAGAAAACAAATAATAAATGCCGGTGAGAATGTGGAGAAATTGGACCTCATACAATGGCGGTAGGAATGTAAATTATTAAAGGCATTGAGGATAATAATATAGAGATTTCTCAAAAAATTAAAAATAGAACTGTCATATGATACAGTCATCCCACTGCTTGGGTATTTATTCAAAAGAAATGAAATCGGTATAATTTCTGATATTTGCACTGTCATGTTCATGTGGCAGTATTCAAAATAGCCAAAATATGAACCAACCAACAGATGAATGGATAAAGTGTAGATATACAAAATGGAACACCGTTTAGACATAAAAAGCATGAAATCGTGTCATTCACAGCAACATGTAGGTAGCAACATGTACCTACAGGACAGAATATTAAGCAGAAGTCATGCACATAAAGATAAATAATACCCCGTATTCCTATTCATATGTGAGAAATAAGTTGAGGATATAGAAGTAGGGAGTAGGGGAGAGGGTAGGGTAGGGATGGTTTGGTTGTCAGGTATAAAATTATGGCTAGATAAATGAAATGAGTTCCAGTGTTCTACAGTATGGTAGGGTAAGTATAGTTCACAATACTTTATTGTATATTTTCAAATAACTGAAAGAGAATATTTTGAATTTGCCCAATACAATGAAATAATAAGCTTGAGGTGATGGGTATGCTAATTACCCCAATGTGATCATAACATATCATATACATGAGTTGAAATATCACTCTGTATTCCATAAATATGCATAATTACTACATCTCAAATAAAAATAAAAGAAAAAAGTGCTTCTGTGTTTGGATCTCAGTTATTTTTCCTAACATCACTATTTTGATTAAATATTTCAGAACAAAGAGGACACTAGTTGAAGATATTCTTAGTCTAAAACAATTTAAATCCTAGTCTAATTGGTAGGCTCTAGGTCCTTAAAAAAATGTAATTTAATTAATTTCTTACAGGGAACACATAAATTTAACACACCATAATTTCCTCTGAAAGGCAATGCAAAGCTCAGTCTCTTTCAAAAGATAACTACTTTCTTAATAAAGCAAAGGCTTGATTTCCTCAGCCAAATATTTCATATAAAGGGCAAAGAAGCATCAGGCATAGCTATGCCACTATTGGTCTTCTTAAACTAAGATTCAGCTATGCTGAACAAGATTTAAGTTCCTAGAACATGGTTCTGATGTGAATAAGAAAGTTAATAAATATTTGTGAATTAAGTAATTCATGAATGTTATGGCAAAAGCTGCTTAAAATATAACATGATTTATAATTTCAATAACTATATACATGAATTTAAAGTGAAAAGAAACAAGCTGTGTCAGGTTGAATGAGCACAATAAAGTCTGATTATTAATGCCACAGGAATCAAAGCAGAGATATTTTGGCAGAGCACTACTTTCCCCTTCCCATAATATATCTTTTCATGTATGACATTACGATATCAAGTCATTTCAGATTTAATTAGTCTGAAGGAATTCTTGTAATGCACATGATATGGTTTTATTACTATGACCATGAAAAGGCCACATTAAAACACTAGTATTCGTGCCTATCAAATTCTTTTCTGAAGGTCTTTGTATGTCCAACTATCTATCCATCCCATCCATCCATCAATCTATTTACTATTAGTTATTTCTCTAGTGTAACCATTCTACACATAAGTAACACCTTTATCATTGGAAAACATTATTCAATTTGACCTATATAAAATGATTCCATTCAAGGTTGAATGAAGTGAACATATTATCAGGAGGCTATACTGAGAGTCTTACCAGTGAGTGCAGGATATTCCAAGAGAGGACTGTGAAAATTGTTCCACCCCATGGCCAACTCCTGATAACATCTGGATTAAATTTTTCTCCGTTACTACTACTATCTATGTTGTGAGATTCTGGGTACTAAATCAAGCATTTGATAATGTGCTGCTAAACATCTAAAATTGTTTTTTGGAGAAAAGTGACAAGGCTGCTTATAAACACCCTTGTTGGGATATGGGCTGGTCCTCTCTAAAGTCTCTTCAGTTTCATAATCATTTGCCAAAAATGACAGCCACTCATCTGGTTTTGAAAGCATGTGCCTTAACTTAAATGACCACAATAAAAGTCAAACTGTCTAGACCTTCATCATGCATTGCCACCCAGAATCTCTGTTTTTCAATCTATAATTCTTCAGGTCACATTAGTGGTTTTTGGGGAGCATCATCGAAGAGGAATTAATTCTCAGAGCCACCTCAAAATTTATTATTGGATAAAGGTGGATCAGATTTGTTTAGCCATTCAGAATTTGATTTCACAGAGCTTCATTCTGATGTGCTGCTGATGTTTTCAGTTTTATCCCAAAGGTTACTATAAGGTTAAAATCCAGAAACATATATTCTGTATCAGTCAGTTTACAACATGGAAATAGGTGAAACCTCACTATACTGTATCATATGGATAAATACATTAGTATAGACTTAATTAATGTCATCTGACTACCTAAACATTTATCTCTAGGGGGTTGGTATATTATTATATGATTAATGGGAGTTCTGTACCTAGTATTTCTTTTAGCTTGTGGCCCTCCTCCTAATCAGAGAGCAGTAAGAATCCTCTATATCAGGGCTGGGCATGGTAGTTCATGCCCTGTAATTCCAGCACTTTGGCAGGTCAAGGTGGGCAGATTACTTGAGGCCAGGAGTTCGAGACCAGCCTGGCCAACATGGTGAAACCCGTTTCTACTAAAAATAAAAAATAAAAAATTAGCTGGGTATGGTGGGTGCGCCTGTAATCCCAGCTACTTGAGAGGTTGAGGCAGGAGAATTGCTTGAATTCAGGAGGCAGAGGGTAGAGTAAGCCGAGATCACATCACTATACTCCAACCTGGGCGACAAAGCAAGGCTTTGCCTCAAAAAAAAAAAAAAAAAAAAAAAAATCTACATCGATTGTCTCCAGTAGTGGCTGACACATTAAAATTTAACAGAAATAAAATTATATATTAGACTTTGAGTTCCAAAATCCAAAATTACTTGGAAGAATGCATAGTTAGTAAAGAAGTTGCTTTTTCCATATTTGCTCTCTCTCCAAGGCAAAATTCCATAGGCTTAGAAGAGGAAAAAAATGAGGAGCAAAAATAAAAAGTCTAGATATTTGTGGCATCACTGAGAAAGAGCATGTTTTACTGATATCCATAGATCAAGTCCCCATACTGGAAGAGAATGACTCAATCTTTGATGAATTGGGCTCTCAAAGAGCAAAGTTTGGGCATGTGGACTGAGACAGCTGACAATTTCCTTTAGCCTGAAGCAGTACAGCAGAAGCAAAATTTCTGCTATGAAAAATGCACATAGAGCCAGAAGGCCTAATGTGTCCTTGGAATGAGGACAAGGAGGCTGCAGTGGCAACCTACAAGGACCAGTGACCACAGAGCAGGCTGGAAGAAAGAAGTCTCAGTGGGTGCCAGCAGGGGTAGCTGATGACACTGGGCGCCAGATGGCCCCCCACCTGGCATTTTTGTAGACACAGTCCTGGAGGACAGTTGGTTAGGACTGACTGAGATTGAATTTCTGCCACTTGATGAAACCAGGGCCCAGAATACAAATTAAGTTCAGCAAAAGAAAAATACAGAAAACTGTTTCTTGCATACTTGAACACCTGAGCTTATGCAGAGGTTTCTCTCTGATACAAGTTTACGAATCACATATAGGACAACTCTTATTAATACAATGTTGCATTCTAAAGATATTTGCATAACATAGCTAATTATTTTATCTGCTACTTCCTATATCTTAATTATCTAAACTATTGTATCATTGTTTTATTTACAGAGAATCCTTAACTTCGTAATCATGGGTACATATTAAAGTCTATTATGAGAATATTTGTTTACTCCAAGTTGTACTTCACTTTTTAAATATTCTTCTTAATCTTAGCAACAATAATTATGGCCAATATTTTTATTGGAAAGAATGTATTTTTAAAACATAGATTAGCAAAAATAGCTTACAAACCTCAAATGCAAAAATAAAGCATTAAAGTCCTCTGTTTTTTCATGGTTTGTATCTTTAGTTTCAAGCACTATAATTCTCAAATATTTATTCATATTGAAATTGAGAATGTTCAGCATTTCGGCCCCTGTACTCTACTCTTAGACCAATTTCTTGACATTTTTGTCTGATTAGAAAAGGAACCATATGGCTGCAAATTCTAAATTCTAAGATTTAATTCTCCTTAATATACTCCACAGTGGCTTAACAGTGCAATAAGCTCTGCTAGGGGAACTGGAAAAACACATCAATTGCCCAAACACTGAAATAAACAAATATATTCCATTGGAATGGGAAAGTGAGAAAAGGCAGAGAAGATGAGATTCATTGAGGCTGGCTATATATATTTCCACTGGTTAGACATGACAGAAGGAATTATGGTTCCATTTGGTGGCTTAGATCCTTTTTAAATTATTTTTTTAATTATTATTAATGTAAAATCTAAGTCTTTATTTATTTTGAATTGTATGAATGCACAATTAATTTTGTAATAGGGTTATTCATTTGTATAATCATCATTAAAGTTTGCTTTATACTGTTTCCCAGAGAAAATGGAATGATTTTCTTATTCTGTACTTGGTTACTTTTAAATAATAATAATAATAATAACAACAAAGGCTTTCTAAAACATCATGTAAACTAGAAAGAATGGTGTAGCTAGGCTGAAATTTATTGTTTGTGGCCAGGCTCAGTGTCTCACATCTGTAATCCCAGCATTTTAGGAGGCCACTTGATCACTTCAGGTCAGTAAGTGGATCACTTGAGGTCAGGAGTTCAAGACCAGTCTGGCCAAATTGGTAAAACTCTACCTCTTCTAAAAAAGAAAAGAAGTTATCCAGGCATGGAAGCACATGGCTATAATCTCAGTTACTCAGAAAGTTGAGGCACTAGAATCATTTGAACCCAGGAGGTGGAAGTTACAGTGAGCCAAGATCAAGTGACTGCACTCCAGCCTGGGAGGCAGAGCAAGAATCTGTCTCTAAATAAATAAATCAAACTTATTGTTTGTTATTCTGTATGCTAATTTTTAAATGTGAATGATATGTTTTTCATGTTTTCCTCCTACAGATTCAATAGGAATAGTTTTCTACCATGCAAATATACCATTCTTCTTCTTCTTCTCCTTCTTCCAGTCCTGTGAGCCTTGGATAAAAGACAATGTGTCCTCTGACATCTACTAATGGACAACGATCACAGACAAGTGCAGGTGGGAAATGCTATTTTAGGGTAATAGCTCACACCTGGAAAGATCTATTTTTTTTCTCTAGGATCTTTTTACACAGCGGTGAAAATAAACTAATTAGGTCAAAGCACCACATTGGGACCCATGAGCTATGACGATCTCTCTCAGTTGTGTCCCCACAAGAGGCCACTGTCCAAAGGCAAGAAAGTAATAAACTCCAACCAGAATTAGAGCTCTTGATTTAACTATTTCTTCTTTCACTGTAGTTACCACAACATTTCATTGCAATTGAATTTATGCAAGCTTCACAGCAGAGAAAATTAGTATAGAGGGAGAAGACTTGAGAAAGGAAACAGCAGCAAAGAAGAAATTGGCTTTATTAGAAACACAGCTTCTGTTCAGTCTGGAACAGAGGCAGAGTGCTGACAAGCAGGGGTCAAGGGTGGATTCTTCAGCTGCTCCAGGTGTCTAAGAAAGCTGTATATTGCAGCTGTCAAAGAAATGGAAGTACTAGGCATGGGCACCTCTGCTTTTATCCTTTTGATAATTTTACCCACAGCACAAAGGGGACAAAAAAATCAAAAAGCAAAATCAACAATTACTGGCAATTTTTCCTCCTATAGATGCCTCTTGTGTTTTAATCAAACTGTCTTAGGAAGTTTGATCTCACAACCACCTTTAGTATATAGGTTGTTAGATCCTATGGGAGTAAGATACTGAATGGTATAGGACCCATTTTTTGTTCTTTCACAAATGCTTCTTAATTCAATGAATCAAGTTTGGATTTGACTTATTGAGATCCCTTAACACAATATTTTCTGGCTATGATTTCCCTTACGTAACACTTGGGCACTTAAAATTTTCATTTAACAGATCATCATTGACCATCTGTAACACACATGTATTGTTCAAACTGCAAGGAGGTACAAAGGTTTAAGACATTCTACGCCCTCTATAGTGAGTGAATAGTATGACACATAGGAAGTATACTTGCTATGTATAATAAGTTAAAAAATACTTGTAAATGAGAAAAATAACCATAATCCCATCACTCACCCTAAAACCTCTTATATTTCATGTTTTATTTGCATAAACTTTTATATATTTTAAACTGATTATTAAACTATAAATACTACTGCAAGTTGCTCATGATTTCAATGCTGCACTTATACTTTTCATGGCTACAAAGTATCATTATTATTATTGGATATGAGGTTTAATTTTTTTCTAATAGAAAAAAATCATTTCATTTAATACTTACTGAGCATCTACTACTTGTCAGGCAATAGTGCTGGTTGTCTGGGATACAATGTATATTTTACACCAAGAGGTAACAGTCTAAGTTCAAGACAGGCTTATAAACAAAGGATTAAATGCAGTGAGATGTGTGTGTGTGTGTGTGTGTGTGTGTGTGTGTGTGTGTGTGTGTGTGTATCTGCCTGTAGATAGAAGCATATTACACTGAGTTTCTTGTAGGCCAAAAAGGCCAGATAATAGTCATCTGTAATAGTTTAACCAAGCACAATGTGCTAAAGAACCCCTGATAATAAGAGGCAGAGAGCACTTCAGAGAAGAGTTAATATTTGAGTAGAATTCTAAAGCAAGATTTGAATTTTATACAGCAAACAGGTAGAGAGAGCAGCACTGTTCCATCTTTTAACTATTTTCATACAAGTAGGGGATGTGGCACCCTCTCAGTATTAACAATGCTTGGGGGCTGTAGTAATGCTCAACAGAGTTCTTCACCACTGCTGGGAAATATGAAATCTCTGAGAAACACATGTAGAATTTGATAAAAAGTCTCCTATAATATGGATTATTATATCTTTTTCAACCCCCTACATCTCCTTTCTATGCATCTGAAACGTCGCAGCAAGAGGTGGGAGAGTCACACATCCTGTGTGATTCAAGAAAAGGGGGAGACAGGAACAGGAATCAGAGTGTAAAAGGCCATGGAAGTCAGATTAGGAGTTGAGATCTGGCATTGCAATAGATGGGCAACCATGAAGGGTTTTGAAGTGGTGCAGCGAAGTGAGTCAATTTGGACCTAGAATGATAGATCTGAAAGTGATGCAAGAGACAGACTGAAAAGGAACAGACTGCAGATGAGAGGAATAATTCTCTAGAGGACAGAGAGGGGTGTCCAAGCAAGGCAACTCCAGGGAAGTTTCCCTTTGATAAAAATTATATCTATAGAGGCAGAGGTTGTAGTGAGCCAAGATCGTGCCATTGCACTCCAGCCTGGGACACTGAGTGAGACTCCATCTCAAAAAATACCACCACCAACAAAAAACAAACTATATCCATAATTGTCAGGAGTAGTGCCACTTGGTAAAAAGTTATGATGGTTTTCATTTATCTTAAAAGCTATTTTTAAGTTACATTAAAAAAAATGAGGGAATGTGTGTGTGTGTGTGTGTGTGTGTGTGTGTGTGTGTGTGTATATTCACATACATGCAAACACATAACCACATGCCTCTCCAAAACTAAGCATTATCCATGCCATGCTAGACAAATAAATGTACACTGATATGATGTTTTCTTGCGTTATTAAAAGCAATGAAGTGTCTGTGTCAAGAAGCACAAGAGTCCTGATGTAAACACACCTGAAAACACAATGTGCAATTCTAGGGCAATCTTTACAGAGATATTAATATATCAGAATGTGTCCTGAGGGGCTTTACCAAGATGGATGTAGTAAAGAAAAGCTTGTCATTTGAGAACTGCTTAAAATAAATAGTGATATTTACATTGGTGGACCAAATACACAAGGAACAAGTAATGACAATCGTCAAATATTTGAAGTTTTGTCACAGTGAAAACATTAATGTTTTGATTGATTCAGAAGACATATCTAGGATACATGAGCATATATTTAATGAAGTTAAATGCAAATGTCTCCAGAAGCTACTTGCTTTAGGAATTAGAACTCCTCAAGAGTGACTTATGCTGTTGTATGAAGTGATAACCCTCCTACCACTACACATATCCAAGCTTTCAGAAACAGTCAAGTATGGAAGATTACATGCATGGATGTGTGTGCAAATGTGAGTGTGTGTGAGAGACAGAGAAAAGAGAGGGACAGTAAGAGAAGGAGGGGCATACATAAGGGACAGTTAAGACAGATATCTTTGATTATGTCAACAGACATAATTCAAATACAGGGTCAGATAATGTAAAAGTACAAGTCCTACTAATTCACGGTTAATATGCATCCTAGGAGTTTGGGAAACAAAAAATAATACTGAGCCTTAGTAATCAAGAAGCATTACTTTCTCCAAGGGCTCTGAACAACTTTCCTTTCTCATCTGACAGAAGAATTGCAAGATGATCCATGCCTGAATGCCAAAAAGGCAGATGTGGAGAACTCACATGCATTCTTAACTCAATGTTTTCAGCAAGCCCACCTTCGCCAAACTCCCTGATGTCATAGAAAATATGTTTCTGTCCTTATCTAATTGAATTACCTGCAATAATGGATACTCACTAGTCCCTCCTTGAAACTGTTTTTTTCTGGTCTGAAAAGGTGCTCTCCCTCTCTTTTTTCATGGGATTACAGGCTAAGTGAAAGCATGGGCTGCATCTGTTTTGCTCATTTCTGTGTACCTAGAGCCCAGCATAGTACTATTATTTTATTTTATTTTTTTATTTTATTGCATTTTAGGTTTTGGGGTACATGTGAAGAACATGCAAGATTTTTGCATAAGTACACACGTGGCAGTGTGATTTGCTGCCCTCCTCCCCATCACCTATATCTGGCATTTCTCCCCATGCTATCTCCCCAACTCTCCACCCCCCGCTGTCCCTCCCCTATTTCCCCCCAACAGACCCCAGTGTGTAGTGCTCCCCTCCCTGTGTCTATGTGTTCTCATTGTTCAACACCCCCCTATGAGTGAGAACATGCAGTGTTTGATTTTCTGCTCTTGTGTCAGTTTGCTGAGAACGATGGTTTCCAGGTTCATCCATGTCCCTACAAAGGACACAAACTCATCGTTTTTGACGGCTGCATAATATTCCATGGTGTATATGTGCCACATTTTCCCAGTCCAGTCTATCATCAATGGGCATTTGGGTTGATTCCAGGTCTTTGCTATTGTAAACAGTGCTGCAATGAACATTTGTATGCACGTGTCCTTATAGTAGAACAATTAATATTCTTTTGGATATATACCCAGTAATGGGATTGCTGAGTCAAATGGAATTTCTATTTCTAGGTCCTTGAGGAATCGCCACACTGTCTTCCAAAATGGTTGAACTAATTTACATTCCCACCAACAGTGTAAAAGTGTTCCTATTTCTCCACATCCTCTCCAGCATTTGTTGTCTCTAGATTTTTTAATGATCACCATTCTAACTGGCGTGAGATGCTATCTCAATGTAGTTTTGATTTGTAGCATTTCTCTAACGACCAGTGATGATGAGCATTTTTGCATATGTTTGTTGGCAACCATTCAGGACATAGGTATAGGCAAGGACTTCATGACCAAAACACCAAAAGCATTGGCAACAAAAGCCAAAATAGACAAATGGGACCTAATCAAACTCCACAGCTTCTGCATGACAAAAGAAACAGTCATTAGAGTGAATCGGCAACCAACAGAATGGGAAAAAATTTTAGCAGTTTACCAATCTGACAAAGGGCTGATATACAGAATTTACAAAGAACTAAAACAGATTTACAAGAAAAAAACAAACAAGCCCATTCAAAAGTGGGCAAAGGATATGAACAGATACTTTACAAAAGAAGCATAGTACTTTTAAAAGGTAGGTATTACTAATTATTATTTTCCAGCTCACTCTCCTCTTTTTGTCTTTAAATACAGGCACTCCTCAGGCTTCTTTACCAGTTACTGATTTCTTCTTACTTGTGCTTTGACATTGATGAATCATCTTCAGAATGACCATAAGTTCTAAACACATATAGCTAAAATCCAACCTGATATTTTAAAGCTGCCAATGTTAAACATATTAGTCTCAGTAATTCTTTGGACATGTAGAAAATACTGAGAACCCCAAAGAACTTTTTGTTATGTGTGATATATTTCTTGATATTAGCCACATTAAATGTTGAGAAATTTATTCATTCATTAAAAATAATAAAAATTTCATTACCAATTAAAACAAACATAATACTTTTATGATAAATAACAGTATCTCTGAAGAAAAAGAATAGTGGAACAGTGGCATGGTTGTAAAGTTTGGCAAATTTAATGTGTGGCTTATAGAAGATAGTGGTATACTCATATCTGCACTGAATTTTTCTATGATAATGCTGTTTTGGTTAATGTATGTGGATAAAACATGTCTTTATGAAAATGAAAATATGCAGTTGGAAAAGGAAGTTGAATTTCAATAACTTAATTATAAGCATTATTCTTTAATATTACACCAAAATTCAACAAGGGCTAGGTTCTTAAAAGTAGGTTTCAATGTGAAATCTAAAATCAGACAATAAAATACCTAGGAATACAACTAACAAGGAACGTAAAGAACATCTTCAAGGAGAACTACAAGCCACTGCTCAATGAAATAAGAGAGGACACAAACAGATGTAGAAACATTCCATGTTCATGGTTAGGAAGAATCAACATCATGAAAATGGCCATACTGCCCAGAGTAATTTACAAATTCAACACTATTCCCATCAAGCTACCAATGACCTTCTTCACAGAACTGGAAAAAAACCACCTTAAACTTCATATGGAACCAAAAGAGAGACAGTATAGCCAAGTCAATTCTAAGCAAAAAGAACAAAGCGGGAGGCATCACACTACTGGACTTCAAACTATACTACAAGGCTACAGTAATCAAAACAGCATGGTACTGGTACCAAAACAGAGATTTAGACCAGTGGAATAGAACAGAGGCCTCAGAGGAAATACAAAATATCTACAACCATCCGATCTTCAACAAACCTGACAAAAACAAGCAATGGGGAAAGGATTCCCTGTTTAATAAACGGTGTTGGGAAAACTGGCTAGCCATGTGCAGAAAGCAGAAACAGGACCCCTTCCTGACGCCTTACACCAAAATTAACTCCCGATGGATTAAAGACTTAAACATCAGATTTTTTTTTTTTAAGAGGGGTTTTCACTCTGTTGCCCAGGCTGGAGTGCAATGGCATGATCTCAGCTCATTTCAACCTCCACCTCCAAGGTTCAAGCAATTATCCTGCCCCCAGTCTCCTCAGTAGCTAGGATTACAGGTGTATACCACCACACCCATCTATTTTTTGTAGTTTTAGTAGGGTTTCACCATGTTGGCCAGCCTGGTTTCAATTCTGACCTCAAGTGATCCACACACGTCGGCCTCCCAAAGTGCCAGGATTACAGGTGTGAGCCACCATGCCCAGCCTAAAATCAGATTTTTATAGATTGAATGGTGTCCCCCAAAATTCATATAGTGAGGCCCTATCCTTAAATGTGACTATATTTGGACACAGGTCTTCTAGCAAGGGAATTACAGTTAAATGAGGTCATAATAGTTGGGCTCTAGAGTAGAACTGGTGTCCTTAAAGAAGAAGGAGAGACATCAGGGAGGAGCATGCAGAGAAAAGGCCATGTGAGGACACGGAAAAGTCAGCCATCTGCAAGCCAAGGAGAGGGGCCTAAGAAGAAACCAAGCATGCTAGCACCTTGATCTCAAACCTTTCGCTTTCAGAAATGTGAAAAAACAAATTTCTGTTGTTTAACACACCCAGCCTGCTGTATTTTTTAATAGAGACTCTAACAAACTAATACAAAGAACTCTTAGGTCTGTAATAGAACACAGAACTGTGTAATATTAAAATCTGCTGGTATAGCATTCTTTTTGAATGAATTTTTAAAATTCATGTATCATCATGCATAGATCATTTTAAACATATTAGTTCACTACATTATGTGCATCTTCCAAATATTGACTTATTATACTAAATAAAAAATAATGTATTTTTTTTAAAAAAATATCATTCCAATCTCATCGAGAAAGTCTCTATTAGATGTCACACTTATAGTGGCAGACACTAATTTTCCAACTTTCGGATTTTTACTGGAACATCTAAATTTTATTATTGGCAAGAAATACTGTCAGTAGTTGTCTGTGAAGTGAGAGGTTCATCTTATTCAATATTGACATGTCTGTCAAATACCCAAATCTAAATCACCATAGTTTGTCTCTCACTAGTTCTTTCAGACAGTAATGACATTCTGAAAAAACTGACTAGTTCAACTCACAACTGAGACAGTAACACAGGTGTTCTTCTTCTTCCTCTTCTTCTCCCCTCTCGACCCCCTCACCCTGCCCCACTCCTCCTTCACCTCTTCCTCCTTCCTGGAGACAGTCTACAGCACAAGCAATTTTTGTGTAACTTCCATTTGATCATAAGATTAAAAAGATAGGTACTCAAAGGTCGGCATTTAATAAAATTAGTAATTTACTTATTTATCAAGAGCATTGTTAAGTGAACTGGTTTAAGTGTATTTATTTATTGCAAGTGAAGAATACAATGACTACAACAATTGATGAGTGCTTAACTGCCAATAGCTTCACCCATCACTGATTTTACACCATAAGTAAAAAGTTCAACATCTTGGAAAGAAGTAACACCTTAGTAATATTATGAAGGTAGATGTGATATTGTGGACTCCCTGAGATGTCCTAGGGACTCCTTAGAGGTCTGTGTACCACATCTTGAGTTTAGCTCTTCTATACAAACCTAGCATTCAAAAGATGTAACACTGAACTAGTTTTCTTCTCTCTAGGACTGAGCCTCTCCTTTCTTCCCAACTTGCTGACAGTTATCCCCGTGTACTCATTTCCTAAGAACTGAAATCTGGCGATATCTCAGTTTCTTATTTTGTGGTTTTTATGATGGAAAATCTGGAGAAGCAAAGAGCAACAATTGGAGAGGCAAAAATAAAGGACTTTTACAGCATATTTAAGGGGTATTTATGTATTTTGTCATAGTCCAGAATTAAAAGAAACTAAGTTTTAAATTGATTTCAATTTTCTTTTGACGGGAAATCTATAATCACTGCTGCTAATTTGTTCAGAAAACATCTCTGAACTAGATTACTTCAATGATACCTAAGTATTATACACTTTGCTAGTCCTGCCTTCCTCATGGAGCCAAAGTTCACTGATTTACCTACTGTTTAGTATTGACTTTAGTATAACGTCCTAAGTGCCTTATTATAGGTTATGGCTTTGTAATCCGATCCTATTTAATTCTTCAGTCTTTTGCCATCTGCTTCTTGCCACACTTAATATCAACTTCATTATAAACACAAACAAATATTCAGTTTCTTAAATATGATCTATGTTTCCAGACTGCTAGTCTTGGAATCTCTTTAAGTTAAACATTTTTGTTTCTCCTGATACTTATTTCCTACTTTGGTCCCTAATGCTATGGTATCACCTTAGTTAACACTTAATCATCTTCTAATTCTGTTTCCATAGCATTTGCACCTGTTTCATTATAGCATTTATCACACCATATTGGAATTGACTGTTCCATTGCATTTCACCTGTGTTAGATCTTAAGCAATAGAAGAGTAAGTATTGTTAGTAGTTATCAAATGATCAACTAAACTAGTCACCCGTTGACTTTGTTTTCTGGAATCATAACTACAGCATTGATGTTTAAAGAATGAGTTGCCAGATGTCTTATAAAATGCCAAATGGAATATGGCAAATGTACTTTGTTTTAAGTTTAAGTGTTTATAATATTCAAGTTAAAATTATAGCTCTGATAATTCAATAGGAATTGTTTCATATGTATACATTTTTCTATTCCCCAAACTTCCATATAAGATGTAAACCAATTGGATATGCTAGAGTTTGTCGGATTTACTCTACATATGTAGCCTATTGTTATACAAAATAGAACCAGGCACAATTTTATGATCATACAGAAGGATACTATTGCTGCAAAAATGTACAGTCTTGAATGACTTTCATAAATGTCAAAGATGAAAAGCAGAGAGAGATATAGGCATCATTGTCAATTTAGATAAGAGTCATAGTAACAATGGAATGGAAAATTATTCTAGTAGAAAACAAAACAAGAATCCTGATATTTGATTTAAAAATATTGATATATTTTTACTAGAATTAAATAATTCTTTGATACAAATTATCTTATAAATATGGGTAAACACTTTATCATGTTTTCACATTCTTAGATTTTTATATTTGTTTCAAACATGCATTCACTGTCAGCTTTTAGCAGTCTATTCACAATTCAGTGTACTTATTACAAGAGCTTTGGCACTGTTAATATTAGTGGTTGAAATGTTGATATTCCCCATTGACATGACCATTTTTCCCTTTGTAGAGGTTAATGGTCTGAAGAATATTCTCATGTAAAGACTAAAAAACTGTTATTCTGAGGCTCATGTTAAAATTCAACAAGTTGACTGGTTAGCTGAATGATATTTGAATGGTACAGTGCAGTCCACATGGGCAGACTGTCAAGGGTCTGCCTACAAAGGAGGTAACTGAACGATGGCAAGGGATGTGAGAAAAGGGTGAGAGATATAAATTATGTGCTATATCTTAGGAATCTGGGGTCCTCATGTGATAGAGATTTGTATAAAATATTGACAGATGTTGGCATATGATCAAAACAAATAGCACTGGCTTAGGGAAAGCAAACATGAAACAAACAGCAAGAAAGACAATGAGAAACACTCGAGGATTTACTCTGAAACCACTGTCTACATTGCAGAAAGCTTGAGAAAACATGACCAACTTAAACGGGAGTCTAGGATTTTTCTGTATTCATCAGGTGCATTTGACAATGAAGACATTTTCTTTACAGAGCTAGCTTGCTCGCTCGCTCTCTCTCTCTCTCTCTCTCTCTCTCTCTCTCTTTCACTGTACTTTAGGTTCCAGGGTGCATGCAGATCATGCAGGATGGTTGCATAGGTACACACGTGGCAATGTGATTTGCTGCCTCCATACCCCCATCACCTACATCTGGCAGTTCTCCCCATATTATCTCTTCCTGACCTGCTCAACACCCCCCCACTGTCCCTCCCTTGGCCCCCCACTACAGACCCCAGTGTGTGATACTCCCCTTCCTGTGTCCATGTGATCTCATTATTCAACTCCTGCTTATGAGTGAGAAGATGCGGTGTTCGATTTTCTGTTCTTGCGTCAGATAGCTGAGAATGATGGTTTCCAGGTTCATCCACGTCCCTGCAAAGGACATGAACTCATCGATTTTTATGGCTACATAGTATTCCATGGTGTATATGTGCCACATTTTCCTTGTCCAGTCTATCTTCCATGGGCATTTGCTTTGGTTCCAGGTCTTCACTATTGTAAACAGTGTTGCTATAAACATACGTGTGCATGTGTCTTTATAATAGAATGATTTATAATCCTTTGGGTATATACCTAGTAATGGGATTGCTGAGTCAAATGGAATTTCTATTTCTAGGTCCTTGAGGAATCACCACATTGTCTTCCACAATGGTTGAACTAACTTACACTCCCACCAACAGTGTAAAAGTGTTCCCATTTCTCCACATCCTCTCTAGCATCTATTGTCTCCTGATTTTTTAATGATCACCATTCTAACTGGTGTGAGGTGGCATCTCAATGTGGTTTTGATTTGCATTTCTCTAATAATCAGCGATGATGAGCATTTTTTACATATGTTTGTTGGCCTCATATATGTCTTCTTTTGAAAAGTGTCTGTTCATATCCTTTGCCCACTTTTGGATGGGTTTGTTTTTTTCTTGTCAATCTGTTTTAATTCTTTGTAGACTCTGGATATTAGCCTTTTTTCAGATGGATAGATTGCAAAACTTTTTCCCAATCTGTTGGTTGCCAGTTCACTCTAATGATTGTTTCTTTTGCTATACAGAAGCTCTGGAGTTTAATTAGGTCCCATTTGTCTGTTTTGGCTTTTGTTCCCAGTGCTTTTGGTGTTTTAGTCATGAAGTCCTTGCCTATGCCTATGTCCTGAATGGTTTTGCCTAGGTTTTCCTCTAGGGTTTTTATGGTGTTAGGTCTTATGTTTAAGTGTTTAATCTATCTGGAGTTAATTTTAGTGTAAGGTGTCAGAAAAGGGTCCAGTTTCTGCTTTCTGCATATGCTAGCCAGTTTTCCCAACACCATTTATTAAACAGGGAATCCTTTCCCCATTGCTTGTTTTTGTCAGGTTTGTCAAATATCAGATGTTTGTAGATGTGTGGCTTTGCCTCCAAGGCCTCTCTTCTGTTTCATTGGTCTATATTTCTGTTTTGGTACCAGTACCATGCTGTTTTGATTACTGTAGCTTTTCTACTGACCAGGGGTAATATTAGAAGTGCAAAGGAAACTTGCAAATAAAAAGTACATCAGCTTTTACAATAGTCTCCAAAGGGAGTAGTGCATTCTAAGGTGGCAGGAAGAAACTGTGCTTAAAACACTTTAATTTAGCTTTTTTACTTAAACTTCAAGAGTCAAACTGTCACTTAAACTTTAAGAGTCAAACACAAATTAAGTTGATCATTGAAATCTTGGAAATACAACAATGTAAATCTCTTTCCAAAATTATATAAGTGTTGGAACATGAAGAAATCCCATTTTCTTTTTCTTTCATTTGACCTGCAGTAGATGGGAATCCCTATCTTTAATACATAAAAGAATGTTATGCAAATTAATTTTGGACAGATTTTTATGTCTTTGGGAGGTAGAAATTTGTGAAATATATTTCAAATTTAAGGATGTATGTTTAAAGAATTAAGCCTAATTTTTATTTTGTTTCTAATTCCATTTAGTGAAGCATTATAACTACATACAAATTTAATTATGTGATCTTCCAATTTCAGACCTCAGGGACATTTTCTTACTAATTTTTAAAAATATGATTAATTATTGATACACCTAGGATAATTGTTATATAAACAGGGGACTTAACAGGTACTATTTTTATAATATTCCCTTACTTCTAAAATAAAACTAGCTATAAAAAAAATAGAGTGAAGATAGAAATGGGAAAATAATATAGAGGAGAGAGGAAAGTAGAAGAATCCAGAAATGTAAGAGGAAATTGAAACAACAACAACAAAACAAAGGTGTAGCAGTTGAATGACTGAGAAGGTCAATTTGCTTAATCCCCAGAAGCCAAGGGTAAACATAATTTAGTATGGCAACTGGGCCAGGTCTAGCACATCCATGAAGAGAATAATGCCACTTCAATGAATGGTGCTGGCTACAATCAGAGAACAGGACTTTGTAGCATGCTTACAGTACAGTGTTGCTATGCTAAGAGACAATGGAAGAATTCCACTAGAATTGAGTTACAGAGAAAACCCTGTGACAGAATTTCAGCTTGGAAAATATTTATAGTAAAATAGTAGCTGGAGTACTCAGCGATAGTAGCTGGAAATTAAACAGGTGATATCGGCACTGGAGTTACCATGAAGGCAGAATTCCTGTGTTTATTGGAGCTGTGTCATCACTACATATCAAATTTCTGAACATATTGATTCCTTAAAGATAGTTGTTGATTAAATAACCGTTCAGAAATATTGTTAAAGGCAAGCAACACATATATGTGGCCTTGGCCACACAAGTGTTTTCACGTGTGTGTACACATATATGTTACATTCTGTACATTCATTGCAATATATCCTTTCTAGGTGGAAAAATATTCTGTATGTTGGAATATTTTGCCACCTAGAAAGGATGAAGTAAGTTGGCAAGCTGCATTTCTAGTAACCTAGATGGAAAGGGTGAGCCAAATTACTACGTTTTTTACTCCATTATATGCTCAGTTTGCACCTGTTATATTAATATAAACATAGCAGTGAAGAACATAAGGAAGAGGAAAAATAATATAAAATATGCAATACAAAGTAAACTCATTATGCATGTACCCCTTTGAAAAAGGATAGGAAGAAAGAAATGATTCTGAAGTTTCACTACAAAATGAAATCAATTTGTTCCCCTTTTTAGTAAACTTTCCTTGAAATAATTTCTTCAGGCCAAATCTATGGTAGTGTCAGATATTAACTGTGGAAATAAACAAGCAAAATCTGCAGTGCATGAAAGCACAAACATAGCTCAATGTCAAAGCTATGCAGACAAAAATGTCTCTTACTAATTTTCCTTAGATTAAGAGGTAGATTAAACTTGACTTCACATTTATTGTCAAGTAAGCTGTTAATTTATTTGTAACTTCATTAGTTTTTACGCTTCCTATTATTTTTTCTAGTAGCTATGTTCACATGTCTTACAGGGGGCTGATTCGTGAACTTTGTATGAAGCAGAAGATGAAATCAAATCCACGTGTAAGAAGGCACTGTTTATTAATCAGGGGATTCATTTCAAGAGTCACTTCAAGAAATTCTACAATTCCATATCAAATATGTCTTTCTTCCTATGAAATCTGTTTTAGGCTTCCAGAACTAGGTTTATGACCATTAACAGGAGTGAATGTGACAAAAATATTCTACTACTTTAATTTGTGGTGATTGGTTAACATGGTAATGCTGATATTACCATCTTAATTAGTTGTTGCAAATTGTATCTGACAAACCATTAGGTAACATAGTCACTCTTTCCATAGAGGTTTTATGATGAACCAGATTCTCTACATACTTTATCTCATGTAGTTTTAGTTCAGGTCTATCAAGTGGTAAGTATTATCTACATTTTGGAGATGGTAATCTTACTACAGACATTATTAGTGTGCTCAGTATCACAGGCCCAACAGTGGCGTGTTGAGACTTGAATGCCAATGATCTGATTCCAAAGCCCTCTTCTTAACCACTAACCTATCACCCACTTTAGAGTCAAGATTATGTTAAAACGAGCATCAAGCTTGTCATCAATCTCAACAAAAGTTAAAATAATTTGTCAATGTCACTGTGATAGCCAGGATTTAGAGAAAATTACAAAGTAATTAGCCATTTTCTGAGTGGCCTATAGGATAACCTATCTATTTTATGTTTTTATCCCTTTAGAAGAACTAGAGGCAGTGCCTTATAGCTAAATATAATGAGAAACAAAGCACATTTGTCTTATAAAGGTTGTGAGGATTTCTCTATTCGAAAGTTTTATATCTTGTTTTGTTCCAGTTAGGTTAAAATGCTCTGATAGAAAATAAAGGAAACCACTAAAAGAAGCAGTTTGGTTTTGATAGAAAGCCAAATTTTAAAATGCAAGCAGTGTGTACCAGAACAAGAAGGGTTAGTAAACAAAGCAATAAAATTCTGCTGTAAGAGCCAGTAATGCAGCATGAGTGTAATGGGTTCTTCCAGAAAAAGAAATACTTCCTGCCTGTCTTGGAAGGTAAAAGAAGACAAGTTAGTCCAGTTTCAACTGTGTCCTATTTTTAATGGGGTGGATTCTTGCATTCAGACCACACAGAGACACGGTACACAGCTTTATAGGCGAAAACAACAACAAAATCCAGGCATCCATTTATTTAGGCATAACCTATGAGTCTGGACTTTAAGAGGGCAGCATGATCTTACTTTGGGGATAAGCTGAAGATGTGGTGTGACAGTTGATTTCTGACATCTCCAAAGAACGGCTCTTTCAGCCGGGTGTGATGTCTCATGCCTGTAATCCCGGCATTTTGAATGGCTAAGGCAGGTGGGTCACCTGGGTTGGGAGTTCAGGACCAGGCTGACCAACATGGAGAAACCCCGTCTCTGCTAAAAATACACATTTAGCTAGGTGTGGTGCTTCATGTCTGTAATCCCAGCTACTTGGGAGGATGAGGCAAGAGAATCGCTTTAACCCAGGAGGCAGAGGTTGTGGTGAGCAGAGATCACACCATTGCATTCCAGCCTGGGCAACAAAAGCAAAACTCCATTAAAAAAAAAAAAAAAATGAATTGTCTCTCCCAAATTCTTGCATGAAATCTAATGTAGAAGGAAAACCTTTTAGATAGCACTAAATTGATGAATAAATCTTATTCACCCTCCAACAGTAACCCTTCCAATATTATGGCCCCAAGTTAAAAGAAGGTTGAAAGATACATTTGGTCAAGGCAATGAGACTAATCAAGGACATTTCATAATACAGGAAGGCGAAGTATATTAATGGGCTTCTTGTTTGGGAAAGGTAGCTGGAACAGAGAAGTGAAGCCAGAGGTCAGACACCAAACCCTCCATTAGGAATCAAAACAGTAAGGTGGTGGAAACTGAACAAATAAGTCTGGGAAAGCCCCTTGTGGGCAATTTGCTTCTTTCTTGTCAAGGTGTAACACATGTTGATCATGAGGTGCTGAGAAAAGTACCATATTCAGCAGGCACTGACACTAGATGGCAGTTCAGGAATGTCTGAATGGGGTATCAATGCAGAACGAGGCCTGGGACAGACTGCCTTTAAGTGTGCTCCCTGTAAACAAGGAGCAACCTGAGCAGATGAAAAATGACAATAAGGTATTTACTCAGACATTCTATCTCGATTCCTGGAGTAGAAGGAACTTTCCAATCTTGCAGCACCTCAATGGGTCCAAGAAAAATAGTTGTTTTGAGGGCCAGACGGCTGCCCTGGAGCTACCGTCACAGAGAAATAACAACACTGCTCGGACTGCGTGTGAGAAAACCCAGAGAAAGCACAGTGGGGTGGGTAACAAATGGAAGAAGGTTCTGAGCCTTTTTACAACATCCCAGAAAACAGGGTGGAAAGAATGGGGATACTATGGTTCTCCTGGTGGATACTTTCAGCAATTGAAACTGCTAATACAGAATATATGCAAACAGGTGGGATAAAACAGCCGCAGTAGTCACCAATGCCATACGCCCGCAGAAAAGATGAGAACCACCATTCCACTTGAGGGTGGAACCAGCACAAACCCAGATGATAGACCAGGAAGAGGGAGCCTTTGCCAATCTCATGAGGATAACTGTGTGGATGAAGAAATAAGAAAAGGAAAAAAAAAAAAAAACAAACAGCTCAGAGTGGGATTTGGGACTTGAATTGATCACAGAGTTTTCTTGAGATTCTTTGAAAATGCTTCGAAGAAAAATAAAAGAAATTTACATTTTGAAAGAAGCTTGAGAACCTTACCTTCTTTTCCTACCAGCCAGAAAGCTAAGACTCGTGAGGATATTTAGATGATTTAGAGAAATTGGGTACAGATTTTGGCATATCTGCATTAGAAATTAACAATTTGAACCCTGCTACATATGTCAGGATCAGATGAGAGGATCCACACCTTCACTCTTTTTTCATATTTATAACTTCATAGACTTCATGATTTTCCCAAAGATTTTGTAAGGAAGATGTACTGAACAACCTTCTGCTCTTCCTCCATGATGCTTGGTCTGTACTGAATGTCCCAGCTGCCATCCTTCTGGTTTGGGATCTCCAACTGCAGCTCTCTGAAAAGTGGTCACTAGTCCACCAGCTTCGAGCACTTTTCTTCCAAGGACCAGCTGGGCCAACACTGTTAATCCACGCCAGGATTGTGGATGAAGGGATCTTATTTTGCTATGTAGGCTGTAATTACCCTAGTGATTCAAAGTTTGAGAGAACAGCCTGACATGATGACTGGTATTTGTATTGCCATAACTAAAAATGGGAATACGGTATAAATGAAACTAGGAGTATGTGAGACTGAGTGGTTCATGCCAGATTCTCTTCAAAAGGCATTTCCAAATGGTGGCTGAAAATTAACAATCACCTATGAATCTTTGGGAAATGCAGATGCTTACATGTCATCACAGAGAGTCTGATCCAACAGCATGGAAATGTTTAAAAACACTTTCACACTGCCCTTCTCATTCAGTCTTCAAAATAGCACTGCAATGAATGTGTTCATGTTTCCATTATGCAAAACAGAAACCTGAGTTTCAGAGAGTGTTGAGTGTGTGCAGGTCACTTGAGTGAAAATGCAGAAGTGTCCTGGCCACAGACAACAGCTTTTTCCTGCATTATTATCTCTAGGTAAATTGCCTGACCTTTCAGAGCCATGGTTTCGTCATCTCTAGAGAAGAGGTAGTTATCTGCATTTAGAACTGCCATGACATTAGTGGTAACAATGCTCAGTACACATCGAAAGAACAGCTGACACTGTTGCTGTTATTGACAGTCGAGCATCATCCCTCGGTTAGTCATATTTGACATTAACAGAAGTGGCAGGTACTTGAATTGCATAGGCTATGATTAGGAAATATAACAATGTCAAGATAATTTCATAATTTTAACTGCATTTCAGTGACATAATCATTACTGTTATTGATGCATTTTATTTTTGATAGGATCATATACAAATACTTGCCACATTATTAATAATAATTATACTTCTTACTATAACAGTTACATATATTGTTATTATTATAGCAATATCACTCAACAGTTCAATGTGTTCTCTTGCAAATCTCTGCCAGTGTCGCATAGAGCTCATGATTTTATGTATGTCAAATGATTACTAATGCGTGATTCTGATGGTAATACTTCTCAGAGTTATGATTTTGCCAGCAATCATCTTGAAAATGATATTCTTCTCCCTTGGTGTTTTATAATTTCTTAAAAAGTTTGAATTCATTTTTTCCCTTACCTATACTCCAATAATGAAAATTTATCTGGCCTCTGTAGTCATCAAGAGACAAATGATGAATTTTACTCTCTACTTGCAGGTGGACCAGATTCCTTTCACAGATACCTCTTCCCCCTATTTCTCACCCTGATGGATATGCACCCTTCTGAAATTGCTTTTGACAAGTAAGCACCCAGTATCTCTCTGCTGTCCTGAGGTATGACTGTCTTCAACAAGCCAAATTTCTGTAGTACCCAGAAAACTGCTCTTTCAACACGCACCATCACCAAGCTCTTCCTTTCCCTCCCTATCAAGACCTATTTTCACTAATGCTGCAAATAATTGTTGAGCCCCTCCACCCTGCCAGGCACTGATCTATTGAGTCTGTTCTATTGACCCACTGGTAGTGGGTCTTTACTGATTATTGGCTTCTCTCTGCTTTCCATAGTTTTTAATCTCTGAATAGATGTAAAAATGTGAAATGGTCTACTTAGGAAAGTACGCTTCTTACAGTGGAGTATTATTCGTGAATAATAGAGAGAAAATAGTCTATGTTAACCACTAACTAAAGGCCTTGAATGGATTAATCACATGTAGTACTCATAACAACACTAATTTACTTCACTTTTGCCATCATTTAAAAAAATATGTTTAGGAACTAGGAAATTCAGAGCTATTACGTAAAAACTAAACAGCTCTTCAATTTTTTTTCTTTTTTTGGTAGAATAAACCTGATTCTTTATCTAGTCTAGTTAGTAGGATGAAGGGAGGGAAACAGAAAGAAAGAAAAAAATTATCTTCCTACTATTTTTTGTCAGGCAGTGAGGGGCAGTGGGAGTGAAGTTTATTTAGGCCAGCCATTTTTAGTTTCCTTAATGTGGTTCCAAAAGCCTGATTGTTAGTGGAATTTTTAGATTCTTACTATAGGTTGTGACCATTAGCTTTTTATGGTGTTTTTGGTTTTTATCTTTTTCCGTGTCCTCACAGGTTTGAACATTAGCCTGCCAGATTTTCTATATATAGCATGTGTAATGCATATATATGTATATATGCATGCATACCTGCATGTGCATGTAACATATATACACACATGTACATATATGTATGTTTTACAAAAATAACATCTTGCCCACATGGTGATGGACCCATTTGGAGGAGCTTCAAAAGCAGTCTCATACTGGATCCTGCTGCTTGGTCAAATGGATTACAAAGATATTCCTTTGTATATAAAAATGTTTGTAATATATTGCCAGTACAAATGAGATTGGACTATGTTTTAAATATACTTATATTTCATATAATTCATAGACAAAGGATTTTCTTTTATTTGACCAATTCTTTCAGTTTTATTTTCTAAAAAATGCAAAAGCAATGGGAAATTCATCACCAGGCCCTTTAGCAATGCATAGCATATGGGAATTTGATGTTTTGAGAGATGCAGGAGGATAAAACCACCCCTTCCTAGTAGTAGACCTTTTATTTCAGGATAGACAGTGATCCAGGTTTAAAATTGACTTCTGGGTGATATATATAGGAAGTCCAATATGTTCCAAGTTGACAACAGGAACAGTACTTTTTTGGAAGAAAACATAAATGCAGAGATTTGCTCATATTCAATTATATATATTTTTTAAAAGACAGATTCAGTGGTACAGTGATATATTATTTTATCAACAGAGGATTTGAGTAACGCCTTCCTGACTCAATATTCAGCAGAAACCAACTGTTAGTTTAGCCAACCAAGTGATTTAACTCATGATTTTTTTCCACTGAATTTCCCGCCTGCTTGAATAATTTGATGCGTTGTTTCAGCAATGGTTAAAATATCAAAACAATGGATCTTTTTGGTGGAAGGATTGAGTAAACAAAAGAGTACAGCCACTCATGGAGCGGGGTATGGATCAGGGCTACATGGCACTCCCTGAGATGAAGCTCTGATACTCTAAGCTGTTTAACCTGAATGTTGTACCTTGCTTAATTTATAGAGTGGTGAATTGGGGTTAAGCATCCCAGTGATTCTCAAGCCTGGATGAATATAAACACCACCAAGGAACTAATACAAAATATCCATGCCAGGGTCCCCACCCAGAAAAATTTCACCAGTATGACTGTGTTGGAGTCATCTGAGTAATGAGTATCTTTAAAAGTCACCCCCTGCCCAAGGTGATCTTAACAAACAACCTGGTTTGAGATCCATTGTTATAAAACATACCTCTCAGGTCCAGTTCAAGGTAGAGTTTGGTTGTTGAAAGTAGCCTATACTTGAGCTACACTTTTTGATATTTCAGAATAATTTCTTCTTATGTTTTCTTGCTTATCAGGTTAGAAAAATGGGAAAGGGGGCTTACCAAACACTCTATCTTGTGGAATCCTGGTAGTTAACATATAAGTCCCTTTCTTCATTATCACAATGAGGATATAACCTTCTGAAAGGCATATATCCTTGTTTATATCTAGATAAATGCTTGCCCAGATCTTGGCATTAATATGATAAAGTTAAGCTTCTGCTCTCTTAATAGGATTTAGAATGAAATGGAGAGATTAATATCACAATTGAGATAGAAAGCAGAAGTGACCTTTTATATTAAATGAAGGACAATCTAAAGAAGTTGTTCTGTCTTAAAACAAACAAAATATTTGATTATCCAACAAAAACTTTTTCTTGAATTGGGCTTTTACCAAGTGGATACTTAGTGGGTTTTTTTTACATGACTATTTTATCCTATTTCTAAAATAAAGGGCCATTAAAAGAAGTCTAGAATGCCCACTGTTAAATCTACACAGCAGGGCCTAGACTACTGGTTCAAGGAAATTAAGTTTATATCCACCATAAGCCAGATCTTTTTCTGTCTTTGAACTCTGGATTCTGTGTTGTGCTGTTCCCACTGACACTGTAAATTAAAGGATAAAATGGTGTGTTTCCACTCTGCTTCCCATAATGATGTATTCTTAGCTGAGCTTAGGTGAGAAATTTGAATGTTTCAGAAAACCAGATTGCTTTCTTTCCTGCCTCAGGGACCAAACAGGCACAACACAGGATCGTATGTCATTCCAAAAAATTTATACTTGCTTACAGTATTAAATTTTGTTTTAGCCTTTTATTTCTTCTCAACATATTTTTCACAGCCACAATACTGGAGGCTGTTTCTGAAAACTGCTAATTTTTAAAAATAGACCAGTCAACCAAATTAGCAGGATGACTGAGGGAGAACTTTATTAGGCAGTGAACAGCCGTAAGGTCTCAATAAATCTTTTCAGTCATATGAAAAAATGAAAAGCTAGGAGAAATGAGGGGGATGGGGCATGATTATTTCAGATTTATAATAACAACCAAGAAAAAGCACATGTATGATTTTGTATAAGTCCCTTTGAAATCTGATTTCCATAGACTAAACTTTTTCTTGCCTGAGGGGCACAATATTTTCTGTGATAACATAGATTTAGGAATGAGATGTCCTATTTATTTAAGAGACATTTATTTTAAAATATTTATCAGGCCTGACTTGATCTTTTCTGATCTATAAACTTTCTAGGCTGGGTGTGGTGGCTCATGCCTGTAATCCCAGCATTTTGGGAGACTGAGGCAGGTGGATCACTTGAGATCAGGAGTTAGAGACCAGCCAGGGCAACATGGTAAAACCCCATCTCTACTAAAATCACAAAAATTATCTGAGCATGGTGGTGCATGCCTGTAGTCCCAGCTACCCAGGAGGCTGAGGCAGGAGAACTGCTTGAGCTGGGGAGGCAGAGGTTGTAGTGAGCTGAGATCGCACCACTGCACTCCAGCATGGGCAGCAGGGCGAGACTCTGCCTCAAAAGAAAATCAAAGCATTCTAAATAACTGCATCACATATAACTCATTATACTATAATTATTTTTAATGTATCTGTTTTTTTTTCCTAGTCTGTGAGTCCTTCCAGGGTAGGGTCTATTTCTTTTCCTTGTGTCTTCCATATGACAAGTACTTGATAAACATTCAATCAGTTAAAATAAGGATTGCATTTTTCTTTGAAAGCATAATTTTCCTTATTCTAAAAATGTGGCTGTCTTCTATGATTGTGAGAGCAATACACTGGGTCTGGCATTTAGTAGGAACTCAGTAAATGTTTATTGAATTGAACTGGTTGTTTGCCAGGGAACTTTATCCTTGGATCAATACACACTTACTTGTTAAACCAGCTTTATGAAAAACCTATATGTAATTCTATGAAAGCCAATTGCAGGAGACTAATGTTATCTGAAGGGTTAAAGGAGATTTCTATGAAGAAGTGATTTTTGAGCTATGTAAAAATGAGTAGGTAAGGGTGGTGGCAATGGAGTTATGTGTATGTGAGTATGGGTGCCCTTGAAATAGAGATAACAATATGTGCAAAGGCTCTGAGGTAGATGTAAGGTTGGCACATTAAAGAGCTGTTTAAGGCCATTGTTTCTGGAGAATGAAGTGGGGTACAATAGTTCTAAGAAATAAACAGGTTATTAATAATGTTAACCTTTCAAAACTGTCTCTGGCTGTTATATACACATAAAAAAGAGTTCTAAAATATATGGGCAGGTTAAAGAGAACATTATTGATACTAATGAAGCAATCTTGGCAAGAGATTTCTTGGGTGTCATAATGATAGAAATATGTAGAAACAGTTACTCAAATATTTCTGGAGGTGAAATATATCAACAAGGCTTGCTAGTGGATTGGATAAAGGGTGAAAGAAATAAAGATGTTCAGAATGGCTTCTAGGTTTCTAATTTTGTAAATGGATGGATGGTTGTACCTTTCATTAAAGAATGGAACATGAGAGGAAGGTAGGGCTATACTACTGTGTATTTTTGACTTACTGAATCTGATGTGCTTCTGAACATCTTTGACAATATCTAGAAGACAAGTAATATACTCCTCTGGACTAGAGATATAATCATGGGCCACTGGTATGATTGACTGGTTTTGATCTAATGCCATTCACCAAATTAGTTGACCTGGAGTGGACTACAGAATGAAAAGGAAAGGAGCAGCCAGAACGAGCCTAGAAGATACCAACATTAAACAGAGAAGTGGATAAAAATAGACAAGAAAAAGGCCTTGTTAAAATGGGTACAGAGAGGTAGGAGCAGAATAAAAATTTACCTTGGTATAGAAAAAAATAAAACATTGTTTCAAGAAGGAAGTTGTGGTCAACTATGCAGAAGACCCAAACATTTTTACTGAATTTAATAACATGCTGGGATAAGGAACAGATAGTGTTGATGAAGGTGGGGGTATGTGCAGATGCAAGACTTTAAGAAAGTTGCTTTGAAGATATCCCTGTAACTTTACTTCTTTGTCTCCCATATAAAACCGAAAACTTTTACAAGAACTTCTTTTTTGGTATTTTCAGGCAAAGTCATCCTTAGAATAAAGGGACTAATAGTAGTAACTTGGAGTTTTGTAGAGAATAGGGCAAGCTTGAAATAATCTTTTCAGAGGGTAGGGGAGACTAAACATAGTACGATTACATAGCACATTGATAGTCTAGTCAAAACTAATAAATATAAAGTAGTGAGAGTGGTAGTAGTTTACTGTACACTGTTATTGTTACTAGCTAAGCTAAGCTGCACTGACACAGGACAGAAAAAGCTTCATTGGGGGTCAATGGTTTTCTTGACTGGAAGGTCAAAACTAATGGGGTAAGGGAACTTGAGGTTTGACATGAACTTATTGATATAATGATCCATGCAATCTAAGCTGGTTAAGAAGGGAAAAGAAGGCAGAAGGGAAGGGTGAGAGAAGCTAATGAATCAGGAAAGCCCAATAATGGTAGTAGGAAAGCACCAGCTTGACGTGATGAAGTGGAAGGATAATTATGTGGGGATACTTCAACAATCAAATTAATGGATGATGAGAGGCTGATGACAATGGCATCAAGGAAAAAGTGATGACAAGATGAAAGGATGATCATATGGAGGAGGCTACTTCAAGAATCAAAGTTGTGCTACAAAGTAAAATAATTAAATTAGTGATTTTGGGAGGTTACATGATTTTTCATAAGTATGGAGCATGGCTGAGAGACTGCATGAAATGTAGCACAGCAGCTTGTGAGAGACAAGGTCAGAATGCAATACAAGGTTCTAGCAATTTCAGTCTCATAGCACCATACAGTTAAACATGCACCAACGATTATGGGAGGAATTGTACTGCAGAAGAAAACTGAAATATGTATAATCAATAAATGTTAATTAAATGATCCATAATAACAAAACAGTCAAATGGGCATAATGGTAATTGGACAATCAGTAATTATTTTTTGACTGTTGACTGAACATTTTCTGGAACAATCTCAAATGGCTTTTGATCCAGGTGAAGGTAGAGTAATTCATTTACACTGTTTTTAAATATAGAGTATCATAAATACTCTGCCTTTGGAACCACACTCTCTATATGAATGAACTATTATAGAGCATCTTTTTCTTATTGTTATTTTTAAATCATACCATTCTCAAAATAAAAGCATCAATAATGATGAAGCGAAAAAAAATTATCCATAAGTAGAAGGTTTTATTTGTATTTTCTGTTTTCTTTTTCTAGCATGAGAGAATTATAACTTCATCATCAGACTTAACCCAAGAGGGAAAAAAATGAACTTCAGTTTAATAAATTAACTTACTGTACATGTTCTGAAAAAAAAAATGGCCTTAGGAAGTATCTGAAATATAATCAATTGGTTTAAGGACTAAAACCGTGGCATACATCATAATGCCATAAAAGCATCTTGGAAACATTGATTCATCTAAGCCTTCCATAGAAAAAAATTCCTAGTAAGCCAATGTTAATCACCTAACAAGAAACATTTATTTAAAACATGCAGATAGGAAGTGTCTACTAACAAGCAATAACATGAATTTCTCTTTTCCAATAAACTAGAAAAACTTTTTTTAGTGCTTTTAAAAATAAAGTATAGTACAATGTTGCTTTAGAATTTTAAGAACAATTTGCATGAAAAGGGATTAATTTGTTACTAAGCTATAATAAAAAACATACAATCTGGTGGTTTAGATGTGTTATACTGAAACGTTTGAGATTTTTTTTCTCTAGATTTATGTGTGTATATACATAAATATGTATGTGTGTATGCTTATATGTTGAACATATTGATATTATATATCAAAAATTAGAAAAATTAGTCACATATTTTTCTAATAATAGCCAGAAGTAGACATAGGTGAACAAATTAACCCAGAAGAAATTATATTTTAGTTAGTATTTGATGACTCAGCTAAAAATAATTTTAGTCAGAAAATAATGTATCTAAATGTAATATTAATGTTTGGTGCTATAGATAATCTAACCATAGTTTACAGTAGTTCTTGAACATTTTATTATGCTAAAATAGTACCTTATAATTTCAACAGATTGTTTAGTGGATTTCTGTTAACTAGCCAATATCAATTACATCAATGTTATGAATATTGACTCTTCTTTTAAATATCTTACTTATTAAATAAACATTCCTCATAATTATATTATTGGGAAGGTGGTACTAGCAGTCACAGTATCTACTCAACATACATAACATCAAACTTTTATTGCAGGCAACTTCCACATTTTCATTAGTTAAGATTTCAGCAAATCTAACTAAAAGCTGAGAATCTCTGTTTACCATGAGAACATAAGAACAAGTGATCTGGAGTAAAGTGATCTGCCAGTAAGGGAGTGCTGGCAAACTTCCTGGAAGCTGTAGACTTTAAAGGGCTGCTGCTTTAGTGTTGCCTAAAAAGTATCTTAAAATGGAAGCACTAGGATTTAGGCTGCTGTTCCAGGATAACATTTTACCAGAAAGCAAAACTGATGAAATTTCCTGAGAAAATTAACAGCTCCCAAACCGTGTGGAGAAAGCATTCTGGAATATTTCAAACAATACAGTTTCAGTGAACATATAGCCTTACTAAAAGCTAGCAATACCAAAAAGCTTGATGACCACATGGGGTGGGCAGCTCAGGTTTAGAGGAAAGTCAGCCAGACAATTATTTTCAGGATTAAAGGATAAAAACAGAAACAGAAAAGAAAAATATATGAAGGAACAGGAGGACTGATGGAATACATATACTATATGTAATCTTTTAAAGGGAGTAAGAAAGGTAGAAATAATGAATTCGAATCCAAATACAAAAGTGAAGTCTTGGAAACAGATTAATTGCAAATTTCATAAAGTGTAGTGATATTTTTAAGCTCTCTGCAACACATGTCAAAAGGAAATGGCACAAGACCTTTTCAATGCATGAACAGAACTGAAACTAACATAAGAGTAAGACTAAGAATAACCCAACCATGAGATAACCATTCTAAATTTTCAAGAGAGAAACTGTGTGAAAACTAAGCTTATACTAATGCAATAATGCTGAATTCATTTTTTATTTGTATGTTTGATTTAAACATGTAACTTCTCAGTGACTGAATTATAAAGTTTAGCTATAATCCAATTAAACTATTATAAATCAGTCCCTTTTTTGTTTATGAGATAATTGAACAATCCTAGTGAAGCCTTCCTTTTGAGATACTTTTGGACCAGATGGAATATAAGTAAAAAATAAAATGTAGTACAATATTGTTTGAAGTGAATATAGATAAATGCAAGTTCACCTATCTGATCATCTGGTTGATACATGGTGCTTAGGCAGGGATAAATATATCCATATACCCATATTGAAAGATGCAATTAGGTACATGAGTTGCAGAAACACTATCTAGGTAAACTGAGAGGGAACCCACCTAGTCAGAAGAGCTAAGATTCACAAGGTCTAGGTACTGATTAATATTTCCATAATATTAAAAAACCTACTATATTTCCAACATTCAATTTCTTCATCTGTAAAATAATAAGGAACATAGCTTACACATTACATGATGCTCAAGAATGTACTGTGAAAGTTTTAGAGCAACAGACAGATACTAGTTGTCGTGTTCTTTGTATTATATTTTCATATACTTTCTGTGTGTATTGGTACTCATTCTTCCTCGTCTTACAAAGTTTTAAAATTATGTATTTCTTTATGTTTCCCCCACATATACACATAGTCACTCAAAGCGTAGGTCTGAGATCCCCTGAGATCAGGCTCTCATTATCTATTTTCCAATTAATTTTCCTAACTTGATAGAAAACTATAGTTACAAAAGAAATATTTCTTCTTTTAAACTTTTGTAACATTGTTAAATGTGAACTGAAATGTATTGAGGCCACCAAAATTTGGATCTGAAGTAAAGTCTTAGAAAAAAGTCATGACAACAGAATAGGTTGTATCAAACAAAGTAAAACAAAGCATACAACAACGTCTAAAATATCATTTGCATAATTTGATTATTAAATTTTTTATTGTATATTTCTTTTTCTCAGATCATACCCTTGGTGATCCTTTTGTCTTCAGTATATGGTCTGTGAAGGCATTCTCATCATTTGCCCTCTCTTACATGTTGTGTTGTGGTAGAGTAGTGACTTACCAATCTTTACCTCTAACTTGAATCATTTCCCCTGTCTTTATATGTTGTGTTGTGGTATAGTGGTGACTTACCAATCTTTACTTCTAGCTATAACAAGATCCTGCTCCAGGGTTCAAGATATATGGCTTTATTATCTCTTAGGTAGATCCCCTTGTATGTACCATTAGGACCTCAAACTCAAAACAACAATTTAATCTTATTGTTTTTGCTTTCTGCATTGTTCCTGACCCATATCCCATTGTGCTTTTCTTTGGTTCCCCAAAATTGATGAGTGATGATATTTTTCAGTTAGTATTTCGAGCTACAAACTCAACATGTATTCTCAATTCTTCCTTCTCCTTCACATCCCTTCAATCATCATGGGTTTAGAACTATATTCCCTAAATATTTTTGGGCTAGGTATTTTCTCTCCATTTTACCTGATTCAGCCTTGGTACAGGTCCCCATTTCTTAAATGTGATGCAAGAGCAAGAGCCTCTTGGCTTGTCACCAAATAACCTTTCAGAATTGTAAATCTGATCATGATTTTCTTCCTAGAATCATTCCTTGACTCCTCTTCACCTATACAATAAAGTGCAAACTCTTCAGTAAAACATCTACATCTCTCAAGCCTCATCTTTCATCTCTTACCTCTTCATATAGTATGCTTCAGAAATATGGAATTATTTCATATTTCTGGAATACATTAAGGCATTTACATTTTTATATTATATATTATGTTTTTATATTATATCATTATGATTTTATATTATAAGGTTTTTCATATTACATAATAACTGAATATTTACCTAGTGGTTATTATATACCAGACATTTTTTGTTTGGGGGGTTTTTTTTTTGTTGTTTTTTGTTTTTTTTTTTGAGACGGAGTTTCGCTCTTGTTACCCAGGCTGGAGTGCAATGGCGCGATCTCGGCTCACCGCAACCTCCGCCTCCTGGGCTCGGGCAATTCTCCTGCCTCAGCCTCCTGAGTAGCTGGAGCTGGGATTACAGGCACGTGCCACCACGCCCAGCTAGTTTTTTGTATTTTTAGTAGAGATGGGGTTTCACCATGTTGACCAGGATGGTCTCGATCTCTTGACCTTGTGATCCACTCGCCTCAGCCTCTCAAAGTTCTGGGATTACAGGCAAGAGCCATCACGCCCGGCCTAAGACATTGTTAACATACATTATATGCATTATAAACTTTATAGTAACTATCTGGAGTTGGTCTTATTTTGTCCATTTTACAGATAGGAAAGCTGAGGCACAGGAAGGGAAAACACATTATCCAAGAACACATAGCGGTCAGTGATGGCACCAAAATTCAAGCATCAGTGGTCTGTAGCCAAAGTCCATGTGCCTAAATGCTACAGTATGCCTGCCTCTCCTTTCAGAGCCTTATTATTGCATGCATCAAGTGTTGTCGCACTTCTGGGTGGCTTGTTTATAACTACATTACGAGCTCTTTTAAGATAATGTCTACTTCTTGTATATCTCTACATTCTTTCTCTCTAATAAAGTGTTGGCACACAATAGAACTAATAAAACTTCTTCGCCAGTGATTAAAAAAAAAAAAAAAGGTTTCCTAAGTTTTGATCTATGTACATGTAGGCTATGGGATGATTCATGGGAAAAATATTTCACATTCAAATGAGTTTGGGGTTTCATCCAGTCTGTGTCTTCCTCTTGAAGTTTCACAATGTACATTAATACATCAGTGGCCCTATGAAGGTGTATTACAGGAAAATTTCTATTTCATTGAGAATTTCCCAAATACATTTGAACTTCAAATCTCATTCATGTCCTTAACACATTCCTGAGGATTAGGTACCACATCTTATGGAACTACTGTTTTGAAGACTGTGCTCTGTGAATTTCTGATTTAAGAGATAAAGACAAAATCACATAGCCAGACATTCAAAAGTCATCATACCCTGGCTCTAAGCTAATTTTCTAGTTTTTCTACTCTCTACAGATACTCTTCATATGGCCGTGCTCATTCTTATCTAAAAAACTAAAATCATTTTACTTTCTTATCCCTCTGCCCTAGCTGTGGGCATTTCTTGCACCACTTCTTTTTTTTTTTTTTTAATCAATGGATTGTATTGATCTATTCATTTTTAAACAAATTTATCTTTAACCAAATTGTATTGTGTATCTAGTCATAGAACTTATTTTCTTTTTTAAAAAATCACTTATTTTTTATTATACTTTAAGTTCTGGGGTATCTGTGCAAATCGTGCAGGTTTGTTACATAGGTATAGGCGTGCCATAGTGGTTTGCTTCATCCATCCCCCCGTCACCTACATTAGGTATTTCTCCTAATGTTATCCTTCCCCAATTCTCTCACCCCCTGCTATCCCTCCCCTACCCCCATCCTACCCCTCGACAGGCCCCAGTGTATGATATTCCCCTCCCTGTGTCCATGTGTTCTCATTGTTTAACACCCACTTATGAGTGAGAACATGAGGTGTTTGGTTTTCTGTTCTTGTGTCAGTTTGCTGAGAATGATGGTTTCTTAATCCTAGAATGATTCTCTGGCCCCGTCTCCATTCTTCATTATTCAGCTCAATTTCTAACTTTGCTTAATGTATATCTCAGCTCTGCAGTGAAGCAATCTCTTCTTGCGAACTCTTTAAGCAATTATTGCCTACACCATTCATTTTGCTATTAATCAGGTGCTGCTGTGCCACATATTCTATTGTTGATGAGAAAGGTTATTTAAATTATTAGTGTGCATGTGTTTTGCTTTTGAAAAAAAGTCATTAAATTCTATGACCTGAATTCTCCCTCTGTCTACCCAGGGCAGGAACTACTGGAAGCACATCATAAAAGACTGATATTTTGTTGGTGCTTTTAAAACAGCAGAAGAGATTCACTAAAATCACAAGCTTCATTGAATATTAATGCAGTAAAAGAAAATTTCAAATTATTGAGAGTTTACATCTTTTATGTCGTATAAACTAGGTTGATTTGAGGTTGCTAGAAGAAAATAGTTTTTTTAAAGTCGTGCTTATTTTAAAGACATGACTTTGAATTTTATTTGAAATAATTATCCTTTTGATGGGGAAAAATTTTTTAAGACATAAAACTAAATCGTATATCTTATACTTAACTATCGGTGGGCCACAGTTATTCACCAGATATCATATGCCTCTCTTTACCATAAGGAAAAAATATTTGCTTATCATGAGAATTGAATTCTAAAGTAGTTCCTTTATACCACCTTCATAAGACAAATGTACCTTCCTGAAAACACATAACTGAAAAATGAAAGCTGCAAACAAACCAATACCTACTATACCATGACAGAAACCAATAAACACTCAGTGCAATTTATAGCTTCACTAGCATATGGAATTTCCCCAGGAGCTTTCCTGATGTCTAAACCAATACCACAAAACGTATTGAATACTCCTACCTTCATTCTACATTTAATATCTGTCATGATTCTGCCTTTAGGAAGACAAATTAGTCATATGATGACAACCAGTTCAGTAACCACCTGACAAATAAGAAGGTTTTTAAAAATATCTGTTCTCTTAATTTTGATTTTGATGTGACATCCATAGTTACAAGTTTTGCAGATATACTTTATAACTGTGTGCATGTAAATGATATCTTCTAGTGCTTATTTACCCATTTTTACTTGAAACATTCGTGAAAGTTTACATGGAAATGTGTTATTTCTCTAACATCACATAAAAATTATATTGTATTTTAAACAAGCCATCAGAATAAGACACGATCTTTCACTAGGATGTGTTTTCTATATCTCTTTCTTGTTTCTAAACCTCAGTTATATCACTATCAGTCCTCACTATTCAGTCCACCTGGACTTGTGGCACTATCAGTCACTCTTGAAGAAATGTCAGGAGAAGACATTAGAAACTCAACTGGGATTCACCGCATTAGATATCAGCAGTGACAGGCTTTGTAAAGTTGGCTTGAACTAGCACATGGTAAATGTTAGCTTTAAAATTGAAAATGACAAATGATGGACTGGACTTACGTTAACACGACCTTTATTACTTGAATTGGCTTTTAAAAAACTAAACCTATAATGGACATTTTTACTTGTGGCCCTTTTGAAAAAATGTAGATATTTTGCTTCCTTAAGATAATTCATAAAATATAAATGGAAGTACTTAAATCACAAATCTGTCCATTTTTCTCCATCATCTTGTCAATTGCAAATAAACAACAGCATCCAAACTTTATTAAATTTATTCCCAAAGGGATCTTCTATAGAGTCATATATGACATTGGAGTGAATGAATCTACTTTTGTATAGTAATTATATGATCTATCTTTACATATATAAAATGAAGTACCTGATTTTATCTGCATGCCCATTATGATCCAGGTTATTTGTTATTTGCACCATCAATATTTGTAAAAGAGAAGAAAGGGAAGGAAGGAGAAGGAGCTACAAGAGAGAAAAAAATTCACAAAGGTCCCTGAAAAAAATCAATGCTAGTAAAAGAGAATCCTAGGATTTTCGTCTTCTATCACACATACCAAAAATGAATCTGGCTGGGTGCAGTGGCTCACACTTGTAATCACAGTATTTTGGGAGGTCAAAGCAGACGTACCACAAGGTCAGGAGTTTGAGACCAGTCTGGCCAACATAGTGAAAGGCCTGTCTCTACTAAACACAAACACAAACACACACACACATACACACACACACACACACACACACACACACACACACACACAGAGAGAAAAAAAAAAAAAGCTGGGCGTGGCTGGGGGCACTTGTAATCCCAGCTACTCCAGCTACTCAGAAGGCTGAGGCAGGAGAATTGCTTGAACCTGGGCGGCAGAGGTTACAGTGAGCCAGGATCACATCTATGCATTCCAGCGTGGGCAATAAGAGTGAAACTCCATTTTCCAAAAAAAAAAAAAAAAAAAAAAAAAAAGAATCTAAGAAAGGTTAAGAGTAACACAGGTTCTTACTGGCAAAGCTAGGTTTGGAACCCTAGACTGAATCACAGGCTCACACCCTGATAGAAGTTTGCCTTCCAAGGGTATCAGGACTGATAAGAAATAAGCACTTCCCTGGCTTCATGTATCTGCATAGTTTTTCTTTCTTTTTCTCCCAAAGTCTATGAATTTTTCTCATTTTTCTTGCTTTACAGTATTTACTCATCTTTTAAACATGTTTAGATAATCCAACAAGCTATAAACAGCCTTTGTAAAAAATAAAGAAATGTGACACTAAGAGATGTCACAAATGCAGAGATGTTCAGAATAAGCTGTATTCAACCAGTAATGCTGCAAAGGTTAGAAAAAAATGACATGTACTAATGAAACCTACAGCACTAATGAGAGGGTCTGGTGTCACACAGTATCATAAAATCCTCCCCAGGGTTCATTACTAAACCATGTTGATAATGTCATTTTTAGTAAATTCAGGAGTGACTCATTCTTGGCTGACAGGTAAGTGCAGATACTGTTAAGTTACTTCTAAAGCTCTGTCAGTAAACTTGTCAGAAAATAAAACAGAACGTCCGTATTAGGAAAACAAACAAGCCCAAACTTTCTAGTTTTTTTTTTTTTTATTTTAATACATTGAAATTTTATGTATGGTTTCTGCTGAAATATTAACTTCCAAGCATCTTTTTTAAAGAATGTGCTTTACAGAAAAAAAAAAATCAGGTTTTTATTTTCACAATGAGGTTATATTGTTTTTTTAAAATCCAAAAATGATTTATTTTCTTCACTTTAGTTTCAATTATATACAAAAATACCTTGAGATTCTTTTAAAATATCCTGATATTTTAATTTATTTGTTTATATGTAGAAGAAAAATTAAATTTCTATTTCACTAAACAGAAAACAGTAATTGTTTATATCTGGAAAAAACTGTTTTCAAAATGTCACTCTGATTAATACAATTTGGAATATGTGTTGTTATATAATTATATAAATATATTTTCTTCCCCAAAATTATTTATTTGTATTTTATGTTGTTCTAATTCAATTAAAATTTTGAATGTGAAATTGTTTTCAATGATAAGCCTTAAAAAAAAAAAATACTGGGTGTGGTGGCTCATGCCTGTAATATCAGCACTTTGGGAGGCTGAGGCAGGTGGATTATTTGAGGTCAGGAATTTGACATCAACCTGACCAACATGGTGAATCCCCATCTTTCATAAAATTCAAAAAATACTAGCTGGGTGTGGTGGTCAGCACCTGTAATCACAGTTACCAGGAGGTTGAGGCAGGAGAATCACTTGAATCTGGGAGGCAGAGGTTGCAGTGAGCCAAGATTGCACATTTTACTTCAGCCTGGGCAACAGAGAAAGACTCTGTCTCTTAAAGAGAGAGAGAGAGAGAGAGAGAGAACCATGAATAATGAGGTGATTTGACTAAATTTCTGAGCCAAACTGTAGCTGCCCTCTCTTGGGGCATCTTAGCTGGCAGAGGGAGAAGAGCATCCTCCATGTACCCATGGTCACAAATTCTCTCTTCTAGGAACTTGGAATTGGGATTAAGATATTATAATTTGGTTTGAGTTAATCTCTGGCAGGGAGAATTTGTCAGTTCTTGGGAGCTTGGGGGTTTCGGCTTAGTCATCTTTACATATAGACAACGCATGAGAGAAAGCCAAACTGTAGGAAGTGAAAATGTTTGAAGTTCAAACCTATTGTTACATAAGTTTAGTGTCTTCTTTATTTCCAGTCATGCTTCCCAACTTTACTTATTATACTGGTCCCATTATACATCTTTAGCTTAAAGGATTGAATATCTATTCTGTCACTCCACAGTAATAATATAAGGAGATTTTAAAAGAAGATGTTTAATCTTCATTAAGATTATAACCTTATCTACTGCAAGCTCCTTTGGTCTAATCATCTATTCAAAATATGTAGATTATGTAAGCAAACTATGTCAAAAAGATAATATAAAATTAAAAAAATATATATTTGCAGGTTCATTTTAAGTCCCTGGGAACATTTTAAAAAGTACACTGGAATTTATTATCAAAGTTTCTCCTGTAAGAAACAAAATGAATCATCTTTAGAGGGAAATGAAAAATTTCACTCTCAGGTACAGAAGCATGTGACTAATAGTCTTAAAATAGCAACTAGCTTGGCAATAACCAAAGAAAAAAACTACTGCAACATTAATCCACATGGTGTAACTGATTTCACATTGCCTCCAATATCTCTCACATCTTAAGATAATATCCACTATCGCTTGCTTCAACTGAGAAAAAAATCATTAAAACAACAACTCTCAGGTCGTAGAAAATAAATGTTTATTGTTCTCAAAATCTGGAATGCATTGGGTAATTACAATCACTCTGTCGTGCTCCCCATTCCTTGATTTCTGACCATTCTTTTTTTGTGTGGGGGAAGGGATGTACATGGGAAGCTTCCTCAATTTATTTCCTTTCATCTGAAGATTTCAAAAGCTTTGCTGATGGCTATTATTTACAGTAGCTGAGTAAATGGGAGCACGGAGCCAATGGGAAACTAAAACTATTCTGTAAATGAATTACGAAGCAGTAGAATCCTGTTAAAACAAGTCAAGATGTAAAATGTCTTAGGCACTCTGCTTCGTTCTGAACTCATTTTCCATTTGTTAAAGCAATTCACCATTTTGTCACCCTTTTCTTATATTCTTAGATCAATAACAACTTTGGTTACTTATTCAGAAACATTGAGCCATCGGGCCCTAATTTTGTTTTTAGAAATTTAGCCCAGCTGATGTACTACCAATGTGGGCATGCTAAAAAAGAGTGGTGGGGTATGTATAACAGTATGGCAGGCAATTTCAATGTGCTTTAGGGTATAAGTTATTCAGAGAGAAAGAAAGGATAGAAAAATAAGTCTTAGACTCCAAATTGGTGAAAAACTGAATAGAGGAAATTGCTACTATAGGAAAGGGATAGAATACCTAATAAAGCAAGTCCACAACAAGATAACTTTGGACAGAAGGCTACCAAGACACTAGACGAGGAGAAGAGCTGTGACGAAGAGGCAGAGATGTGTGGCTAAAGAGGGGGAGAAGAAGACTGGCCTCTTATAAATACAATAACATGGTCTATTAATGATATATGTATGAAAGCTTTTCAGATCCATGGCTCCCACACCTGGTCAATCATCAGAATCACCTAAATAGCTCACATATATGGATTCCTACTGTGTGCTCCCTGGAAATGCTGCTTTAGTAGAACTGACTCAGAATCCAAAAATGTGTACAGTATTTTTAAAAGGTTTTACAGTAAATTAGAAAGTATAAATGTTTTAGATCTAACTTTCCACAATGGCTCGTACCTCAAAAGCATATCTACCTCTGGGAACAGCATATACGTTTCCAGTTCTCCTTTATTAACATGAAAAAGGCAGCTTAAAATAGGAACTGAAAAAGGGCAGGTTTGTCTTGAGATCAGATGCCACACATGGGCAGTTTTCTGATATCAGTACACTTGCATGGTCTGTATGTTGAGATGCCACCCTGCTATCCATCCTAGATTTTTTGCTCCCTGCTTTTCCCTTGGTGTGAACCATGGGATAATGACACCAAATGCAGTCTGGTTGGAACATGGGACTTTATCTGGATCCGTAGGCTGTCCTGTAATCTGGCCGTATTACCAAATTTGTCTTTTACCTTCTTCTCACGGTGACCGCACAAATCTAAGAGTCACAGAATCAGAAGAGTTAGATATGAGTTTTACCAGAGTGCTCCAGGGTCACTTTAGGTCTTCTCCTTCTTCTTTTTATAGTACATGCAGTCTTCACTTAATTTGATCCTCTTTATTTACAATCAATGAACACTAAATTGCCAAAAGATTTGCTAAAGGCTATGTGAATCGAGAAGATTTCTTGATCACATTGGTATTATTTATACCAATATTTTTAAAGAGTGATCTTTGCTCTGAATCAGAAACACTGGTATCCTTGTTAGATGTATACTCACACACTACATAATCAACTGAATTAGAATCTATTTGTGCAGAAGATAGGCATCTTCATTTTAAAATTAAATTCTGCAGGTAACTTTTATGCACATTTGAGTTTGAGAATTGTTGGTAAACACAGTGGTAAATTAATTGATTAAATAATTATTTACTTTATTCATTGATTTCTGAAACAATTTATTGCTTTCAGAAACAATTTGTTGCCAGTCATTTAATAGGCTATGGGTATATACAGATGGTTTGAAAAAAGTGTATTACATTCCAGTGGGGAAGACAGATAAGTCAGTAGATACACATGGAAAGGTATTACTTTCAGTTCTGGTGATTCTGAAAAGTTGTTTGATAGCTGAGTACTTTAGTGACATGACTGCTTTATTGGAGTATGGCTGTTTGCTGTTTAGTTTACAGCTAAAAAAGTCATAAAATATATTTTTCAATTTTTCCAAGGAGCCCAAAGTACTTCTCGTTATTGTAGAACCCTTTTACATTCAGACACTTGAATATGGCATATTTGTTAATATACAAACTGTTGTGTTCAGATGTAACCTAAAAAGTCAAAACAAAAGAGCCATGTTAATAGTCAAAATATTTTGACTCCTATTTTTGCCGCTGTTCCGTAAGGCATTGTAACATGTTTTGAAATAATATACCTGAGTTTTTGGTGTTTCATGAACACAATGCCACTGTGATTTTAATTTATAAAATTAGCTAAATGCTGAGCATGATGTCTCATGCCTGTAATATCAGCACTTTGGGAGGCCAAGGCAAGAGGATCACATGAGGTCAGGAATTTGAGAACAGCTGGCTAACATGGTCAAACTCCATCTCTACTAAAAACATGAAAATTTGCCAGGTGTGGTGGCAGGCACCTATACTCCTAGCTACTTGGGAGGCTGAGGCGGGAGAATTGCTTGAACCTGGGAGGTAGAGGTTATAGTGAGCCAAGATCACACCCCTGCATTCTAGCCAGGGTGACACAATGAGATTCTGTTTCAAATAAATAAATAATATAAAGTAAAAATAAAATTAGCTAGGGATAAATTACCTATTGGCCAAATATATGAAAATTATTATGTGATGAATAACATAAAAAACAAACCTGTGAAGCATGTATACATTATTTATTGGTAACTTTTTCCAAATGTTTAAGTGAGGTTTTTGGAAATACGAAAAATTGTAATACAATGATCACGATACTATAGAGAGAGAAGTTTAAAGTTTTATATCAGATTATATAAACGATAGGATATCTAATACTTATTTTTGAAGAGTAAAAGCAAAACCCATGCTTTCTCAAATGCTAGATGCCCATTTGTATTTTTCTCTAATTTTTTTTCTCTACTGAAAGCACCATGCATACACCATAGACTCTGATCACAGAATCTACCATGTTGTCAGGGAGATGATATAATGTGATGAATGCTACAATAGTTATCACTGAACTAAATATGCTGTTACAACTACTAATCATTAAATAGCATATTAAATATATTTAAAAATATTATGCTTCTAGTATGTAGTATATAAAATAGCCAACACTAAAAGGAATACAAGTTGAATAAAGGCCTTATGTCAAGTAAGCTGATGAGACAAAGACATACGCATTGTAAATTAAGATAACCTAAAGTAGGTGTTAAGAGGAAGTACAAGCAAAGATCTCAAAAAGTGAGATTGGCTTTAGCTGGAGTGATAAATAAAGGCTTTATGGAGGGGAGAGAACTGGGAGAAACCTTAGATCTGCCATTTATTAATTGTAGCAATAATAACAATATTAATTATTTCTATCACTTAATACATGCCACTTTACTAGGTGCTAGGCTAATAAGCTTTTACTCAATACTGCCACATATGAGCTAGATGTTACCCTCCCCATTTTACATGTGAACGAACTGCAATTCAGAAAAGTTAAGCACTTTTGCCAAAGTTGGATAGCATTATTGCAAAGCCAGGTCTCTCTGACATAAAGCCCATCTATTTCCTGTTACAATGTCCAGCACTATTGTCCTAAAGAATGGACCTAAATACAAACAGAACCTGTGAAAACATATATTGAGGCCAAAATATACCCAATACTTTATAAATGGCAGAAAACAGACATTTGGATCAACATACAGAAATCATGGTAAAAAGCATCAGAAAGATTAAACAATAGCCACCATGCTTGCTACAATGTGTTTCTTTATATTTCAAAGCAAATAGTATCTTCCAATGGAAAATATTATTTACTTCCTTAACCAAGATGTGGGTATAAAATTATGAGTATGTATAACTTTAATAAAAATATGACCCCACATGCTATAAGAGGATTATAGATGTATGATACATGTTGATTATATGAAAGCCCCCAGCTAACTTTAAATTACTAATAATATACAATTATTTGCATACTAATTGTTTATATAATAATTAACAATTTTATTCATTCATTCTTTTTTCATTAATTCATTTAAGAATCCATGATTAAGGCCCTAATATATGTCAATACTGTACAATACTTACTAGAGACCAGGATGTTTTATTGCCTTCATTGATCCCAAATTTAAGCTGATAACAGACAAGGAAAATACCTATCAGTATTTACGAGTCATTAGGGACATTTATGGAGGTAGAGGGGAAAGAGTTAGAGAATGTAGATGACTTGGACTTTAAAGGTTGAATTAGGCTGAGTTGAGGGAGAAGAAACCCAGCATCCCAAAAGAGGCAGCAAGAGCAGGGTCACTGGAAGTGCACAGGAGGGCTCAGATGGTAGAGTAAAGAGCCCTCTGCACCTGGTTTTGGGTTGACTCTAAGAACTACAGGAGATAATGCTGGAAAATAAAAATGGGCAAATGTGAACTGGATATACCCAATAAATTTTTATTCCATCCTGTATAATAGAGTCATAAAATGTTTTATGTTTTTTGCTTATATGTATGGTAGATAGGTAGATGTTTTTTGCTTATACATATGGTACCTAAGTAGACTACCAGGACAGTCACTGTGAACAACAATAAATACTTAGCTGATAATGGAGTTTTTTCTTGCTTAAAATAGAGTGAAGATTTTAGGCATGTCAATTCTCAAGATTCTTTGAAAATGCTATTAAGATATTCTGTACATGATGCCTTATTTTCTTTTGCCCACAAATTTCTGCTTTGTAAACAAAGGGTTTTTAAACTTGGTTTAGTAAGAATACAATGATATTTAATATTGAAATTGGGCCAGGTATGATGGTTCACACCTATAGTCCAAGTACTTTGGGAGGTCAGGAGATAGCTTTAGCCTAGGAGTTCACAACTAGCCAGGGCAAAATAGTTAGACTTTGTCTCCACAAAATAAAAAGATTAAAGAAAATGGTTGGTTGTGGTGACACACACCTGTGGTCTCAGCTCATCAGGAGCTGAGGTGAGAGAATTCCTTGAACCTGGGAGGTCAAGGCTGCAGTGAGCCATGATCGCACCACAGCATCTCACCCTGTCTAACAGAGAAAGACCTTGTCTTAACAAAATGTAAAATTTTAAAATATGAAATTGGTGCTTATTTTATCCTTACTGATGTTTCCCCAATTATAAGCATTTTAAATGACCTAAGCTATATGTCTTATTTTTCTATTTCTATTTCAAGATTTGCATAGGCCACCTTACTTTACTCAAAACATACTAAGTTAAAAAACAAAAATATGGAATCAATAGCTAGAGAGCATTTTATGCTTATGCCAAATCCTTAAAATATAAATTGCTAGGTCACTGTTAAGTTAAATTTATCTAACAGAAATGCTAAATCTATAACCTGAATATATACTTCCTGTTGCTTTTCACTGGACTTTGGCCTTGATCATCAAGTAAATAGAGCAACAACAATTATGATTTAGCTGTTAATCAATACATTTTAAAGAAATTGAAGAATATTATTAAACTTAGCAAATGTGGAAGTGACTTATAATACTACAACTGAGAACTTTAAAGTCAATAACTTTGGGGGGCCCATCATATATGCAGAATAAAAAAAACACAATCTTCATGATTTCTAACTTTTTATTCTGTATTTTGCAGTTATGGTAAAAGACCTAAACTATATCAATGAAGTAAGTGAAAGTAGCATCAACTACTCACTGGATAAATGGAGAATTTATTGATATTTATAATCATTTACCAGGAAGTGCAGGAATATTCTTGGGTATATTTTACTTCTTACTAAAATATCATTTCCTATTTTGGTGAATTAGTTTAATGGAAGATATCAAACTGAACTTGAATTGCGCTAATATTAGTGGTTTAAATGGACACTCATGTTGGTGGATACACAGTCTCTTTCATCCTAGTGCAGGGTTAAGGTAATACTTCAGTATTTATTCTACAGGGTAGGCAGTGTGTTCATAGATATAGGGCCTGCTTTCCTAGGATCATCTTTTTCAAAAAAGAAAATCAGATAAGCAACTCAGGAACAACTCAGGAAGATTAACTTAAAGCAAATTGAAAATAATTAAATATAGATAGTTTGACTTCCCAAAGCCTAGAGGGATATTTTATCAGCCTAAATACTGATAAAATAAGACAGTAAAGTCATTTAGCAAGCTTCAAGTCATTCAATAAGATAACAACAAAAACCCACTGGTGTCTGGTCTGTTGAAATATATGGTCATAATGTCTGTGGTATGTAAGGCATGAACTTGGAGAGTTCTTGCTTTTACCATTGTCCTTCCCTAGGATCCACTAGTGGCTCATATTTGTTAAACAAACAGACATCATGTTTATTACATTAGAACTCACATGTGTTCACACACACACACACACACACACACACACACACACACACACTTAAACTCAGGAGTACTGAAATCTTATCCTAACTGAAATGCCTGTAAGTCCCTCTGTTTCCTGATGTTAGTAGAAACTCACAAATAGTAACTGATGTTTTCAATTAAAATATAAACCCAGTGAAAAATTCAAATTCAAGTCAGTTGACTAACTGAAAAGGAACTCAAAGAATAAAGTTTCATTATTATGTTAAAATATAACAATTACAACCAATTTAAAAGAGTAGATCATTTGGAGTTGGTCAAGGCTAAGTCAAGAGTGTGGCATGGACATTTAACATAAAATATGCTTTTTGACCTGAAGATGTGAATCAGAAAACAGCTGAGATCTGCCAGTCGATTCTGTGAAGCTCTACAGAGTCTCACATCTTGTCCTTAACAATTAAGAGGAAAACCCACTGATCTTACAATTAATTTGACAAACACAGGATATATATTTAGGTCAAATGGTGAATATTGGGTTTGACATTGACCAACTTGGCTGTCTCCATGAATCGAATTAAACAAACAATTGCCAGCAAGTGGCCATAGTAGATCCTGGACCTGTACCTATTAATCTGACTATTTGAAAGTTCAGCAATTAAATTTGTGTAATCTATGTATACAAAATATGGCTGAATTGCTGGGATTTGCTCTGTTGGAAGTTCGAAGAAAACATAAAATGTAGCCCTAGGTGAAACAGGCAGTTTACTTGCATAAGGGTAAGGAAGAAGCCCCTAAGAAATTGTTCTCCAGTCACCACCACCTTGATGGAAACAGGATCTGGTCAAAACAGCATTCAGTAAAGAGGCCAGCAACCCCAGGAGACTGTGAGGAAAGCAACCCCCAGCTGTCTTCATTGCTCATTAGCATAATGAAACTCCCACCAGGGTCAAGAAAGTTTACTAATGCCATGGCAATGGGCCATGGCAACAGCCAGGAAGTTACCTTATATGATTCTGGAAACTCCCCACCATTTTCCAGAAAGTTCAGAATAACCTGCCTCTTAGCATACAATTAGAAGTGGGTATAAATACAGCCATGGCACACTGCCTATGCCTTAGTTCTGCTCTGCAAGGAGCAGTACTGGTTCAATAACAATTGCTTCTCTGACCACCAGCTCACCCTTGAATTATCTCCTGGTGAAGCCAAGAACCCTCCCAGGCCAGGCCCCAATTTTGTATAAAATTTGAGTCAGTGTAGTAAGAGAAGGAAAACTGAAATTTCCATGTCATTGGAAAAAATATTTCTCCAATACTCCAAGCCAATGTTAATTTTCCTGCCTTGAAAATGAAATAGGAAGTAATAAAACCAGAATTATCTATCTAGCTAACATTTATTTATATTGTGTTATACTAAGCTTGAAATTAAATAATAGCTACTAAAAGCTGCCTCAAATGTCTACTACACACAATGTAAAATTGTAACTAAAGAACATGAAGTACTCTTTCAGAGTTTACCATACATTAACAATTTTGAAAAGACAAAACAGTCATGTTATTACAGAAACAATGTTACCTCCAATGATATGCAAAACTGGGAATTTCCCAGATTAAGGCTAAACATTCAGCATATAAATGTTTGGGGAGTCATCATAGGAGAGTTCCAATGACAGGGAATCTAAACTTGATATCATTAATTTGAATGGTGTAGAGTCATACAGAGCAGCAAATTTCCAGCAACCAAATAGCCAGAGAAGAATATTTTATTCTCAGCAAAATTAAAATAAACTTTTGTTTTTTTCTCACTCATCCAATGTAGATGAACAATCATTTGATTTAGGTGGTTTAAGAGGTTACTTGACTGCAGGGTCTGAGAGTCAGTACTGAAACTGTCTTTGCAAAGATTATGACAGTGAGTGAAATCTAACATGATCGATTCCATTTTGCTCCTAGTCTCACAGGCTGGCTATCCTCCCTTGCTTATTCCTGGGTGTAGGGCTAGCTAACCATGGGAGAAATTTAATTTATTGTTTAGCTCTGTAGAAAGAATGATAATAGTCCCTTCCTAAAACTGATTTTATCCTTGTTCTAGAGCTGAAACTGCTTTGTAAAACTAATGAAAAGCCACAAGATTAGGATTATGGGAGGGGTCTGAAGGTCAGCTAAAATGTAGGCCTAGTTTCTATAATCCCTACTGCTCAGTAATGTGGCCAGAGGTCACAAGATTCCTGACTTCTCCAATTGCTCCTATAGATAACATCACTGTTGTAGAACCTAAGAGTGGTCTTTTGAGATGTTTTTCAGACTGATCTTATCAGGAACTCATGACTCAACTAGTCTTGTGGCCCGGCATCCAGAGGTAGACTCAGCGCACAGGACACTTTTCCACACCACTAAGATTGCAACCTCAACCAATAAGCAACACCTATTCCCTAGTTTTCTACCCACCAAACTAACCTTGAAAAACCTGAACCTCTGAGTCTTCAGGAAGACAGATTTAAATTTGTGAAATAGCTAAAAAAAATACTTCCAAAGATTTCATCATTTTTAAGACTATGGTGATTAGAGAAATTTGTTGTTGGATTACTACACACAATAGAATTGCAAATATTTTTCTCAGAATATGTTTTAGAATCTAAAAAAAAAAAAGTAATGGGTTTTATTCACCATATTGCTTGATAGCATTATCTGGAGATGGTTCTGGGAGAAATTAAGAAAATCACAACATGAACCAATTTGTAACCTAAACACCAAAACAAAGTGATCAGCCTGAAATTTCTAAATTTTAAATCTTCACATATGTCCATAATCAGATAGGACAAGATGGATGGTGCTTAAACAAATCACAGTTTACCAAGGATACATAGGTACACAATAAAAAGGGACAAAAGCACCTAAAATATTGCAGAAGTTACATAAAACTTTAAAACAGTTCACACACATTTCACCTGCCAAAGAACAATGAGAATTGAATGCATTTCTAGGTGATACTTATCAAAAAGTTATCTTTCCAAAGGTATCTAAGTTTGAAGAGTTAAAAGTAATCAGTTTAGAATGATTTTCCATGGATTATTAGAAAGAAATAACTAACATTAATGGTGCTCTTCATGAGCTTGATACTATGCTAGGCAATATGCATATTGGCATGACTTTTTTCCCCCAACACATCTGACAATTATCTACAGTTATTCCTATTTTTAAAAATACGTGTAGACTAAGATTCTGAGAAATTAAATATTTTCCCCGTGTTACACAGTTAGTAAGCACCATTAGATAAATAGTAAACTCAAGGCCATTCATTCAAAAAGTCTAAATATTTTGGACAGTTCAGAAAACATACGAGACATTGAGGCTATCAAATTTTGTTAACTTTTATTTTTTCACATTGTGTCAAACATCCTCATTACATTGTTGGAGAAAGAGTGGAAACATTGTAATATAATAATAAATGCATGCTATTTTATCTGATTAATAGTATTTATTTTAAATATATATTCTCAATGCTAGGCTTTATAGTGTGCACATAGTGATTGGTGGATATTTTAGGAATATTAGTGTTCCTAAATTCTATGATGGGTATTTGTCTCTTTTACCATCCTAAATACATTATTGTTAGATGAAAACAATCAGCCCTGTGCCTGGAAACTAACTGCTTATAACACAAACATGTCAGCCACAAGAGGTGGCTTATGACAGTTCTGGGGGAGCAGTTCTGGATTAGCAAAAGAATCACTCCAGTAAGGAAACAAATTTGAAGTCATTAACATAGGCTTGGTTGTGAAAAACATCTTTTTATAAAAAATGGTCTAGACAGAAAGTAAATATAAGATCAAAATTACTCATAATATTCAAATAACAAATCTCAAAACTATTAGCAGGTCTATATTTGAAGAAAATTAAGGCTTTTATTCTTAGAAGAATAAACTCTTAAATAATTCTTGTAAAATTGACTTTCTCGAAGAACTAGAAAAAAATTACTTTAAATTTCATATGGAACCAAAAAAGAGTCCATATAGTCAGGATAATCCTAAGCAAAAAGAACAAAGTCTGAGGCATCATGCTACCTGGCTTCAAACTATACTACAGGGCTACATATTCTAAACAATATGATACTGGTACCAAAACAGATATATAGACCAACAGAACAGAATAGAAGCCTCAGAAATAGCACCACACATCTACAACCATCTGATCTTCAAACCTGACAAAAACAAGCAATGGGGAAAGCATTCCCTACTTAATAAATGGTGCTGGGAAAACTGGCTAGCTGTATGCTGAAAATTGAAACTGGACCCCTTCTTTACACCTTATACAAAAACTAACTCAAGTTAAATACTTAAATATAAAACCTAAAACTATAAAAACCCTAGAAGAAAATCTAGGCTATATCATTCAGGACATAGGCATGGGCAAAGACTTCATGAATAAACACCAAAAGTAATGGCAATAAAAGCCAAAATTGACAAATGGGATCTCATTAAACCAAAGAGCTCTGTTTAGCAAAATAAACTATCAACAGAGTGTACAGGCAACCTACAGAATGGGAGAACATTTTTGCAATCTATTGATCTGACAAAGGGCTAATATCCAGAATGTATAAGGAACTTAAACAAATTTACAAGAAAATAAACAAACCAACCCATCAAAAAGTGAACAAAGGATATGAACATATACTTCTCAAAGAAAGACATTCATGCAACCTGGGTAAAGGATATGAACAGACACTTCTCAAAGAAAGACATTTATGCAGCCAACAAATACATGAAAAAAACTCATCATCACTGGTCATTAAAGAAATGCAAACTAAAACCATAATGAGTTATATCAGTTAGAATGGTGATCATTAAAAAGTCAGGAAACAACAGATGCTGGAGAGGATGTAGAGAAATAGGAGAACTTTTACACTGTTGGTGGGAGTATAAATTAGTTCAACCATTGTGGAAGACAGTATGGTGGTTCTTCAAGGATGTAGAACAAGATATACCATTTGACCCAGCAATCCCATTACAGGGATTTTTTTATATACCCAAAATGATTATATAACTATATGCCCAAATAATTATAAATAATTCTACTATAAAGGCACATGTACATGTATGTTTATTGCAGGAATATTTACAATAGCAAAGACTTGAAACCAATCCAAATTCCCATCAATGATAGACTGGATAAAGAAAATGTGGTACATATATACCATGTATTACAGTGCAGCCATAAAAAAGAATGATTTCAGGTCCTTTGTAGGAACACGGATGAAGCTGGAAATCATCATCCTCAGCAAACTAACACAGGAACAGAAAACCAAAAACTGTATGTTCTCACTCATAAGCCAGAGTTGAACAATGAGAACACATGGACACAGGGAGGGGAACATCATACACCAGGGCCTGTCAAGGGGTGGGGGTAAAGTGGAAGGAGAACATTAGGACAAATATCTAATTCGTGCAGGGCTTAAAACCTAAATGTTAGGTTGTCAGGTGCAACAAACCACCATGGCACATGTATACCTATGTAACTAACCTGACACTTCAGGACATGTATCCCAGAACTTAAAGGAAAAAAAATTAAGTGCAATAAAAAAACCTTCTGTTTGCCATAACCAAGTTTTTGACAGAATATGATTTCAGATATTTTGATTCATATGGAAGAAACATATCTCTTTTTTTCTATACAGCCTGTTAGACTGAAGCATATCTTATTTATAACTCATAAAAGTTTTAAATTTATATTTACTGGGGAATGATAAATTACATTTCTATTACTGAAAATGCAAAAAAAATGAACAAAGATAAACTTATTTTTGATAAACAAAATGAAGACAACAAAAAAGTCACAATTATTACAATTATTTCTTTGAATTCTATTATGTAGTAGTCAATCTAAACACTGAAATACTTTAACGTCACTTTTGAGAGAAGAGGTATATAGCATAGGAATTGAACTGAATCTCATCTCATTCCACTTTGCAAGAACTGTGTGATTTGGCCCAATTCCCTCAGCTCTCCAAGACTCGATTTACTTATCTGCGATATAGGGAAAATAATTAAGGGATCTCATAAGAATCTTGTGAGAATTAAACTTAGATAACATATGTAAGTGCTGATCAGAAGTACTGGCATGTGTTAAATCCTCCGTAAGTGATAAACATCACCATCATCAACGTCATCATCATTAAACATTTTATCACTATGAACAAAGAGTGTGTTATTTTTGAAATTCTGATTGTGTCTTATTTCTTTTTATATTTCCATTAGTAGTTAGCACATACTATATTTATGGAACCAAGTGGTAAGAAATATAATATTTAATTCAACAAATTACTCACATGTGCTGATTTCTTCCTCATTAATTAATGTAAACTTTAAAAATTCTAAGGGAAAATAATCATTTCAATCCATTTATCCAATAAAAAACATGAACATAAGTTTAGAGTGAAGTAAAATGTCCAAACCAGCTCTCTCTCATTAATAGCTGATCAAGGGAATTTCTCATGACTCAATTTATTAAACAGAAATTTGAGAATATCCAGGGATCGATATAAAGGTTTAAAAAATTATTCAGCAACCCAGGATACACTGTAGTTATTTTTATGTTCATAACTATATTTAAACACTAATGTATGTGAAATACTTCTTTGCCAAAAATTATCACAAACCTTAAATAACTAAAATGGTAGAATTTAAATGTAACAAAACTGTAATATCAATAAAAATTAGGTTAACATTCTGAGTAAAACTAATAAGTTAATGTAAAGAATGATTATATACAGAACCTAAAGCTAACAAACCAACACACAAAAATCCTTAAATATATAGGAAGAGAATAGAAAGGTGGGTAGTCACCAGGTGTAGGGAGAGGATGGCAGGGTTGAAATAGGGAGATGGAGGTCAAAGGGAATAAATTTGCAGATGTATGAGATAAGTAAGCCTAAAAATCCAATGTGTGGTATGAGGACCATAGTTAATAATATTGTACTATATACTAGAAATTTGCTAAGAGTGAATTTTAGGGACTTTTACCACACACACATACACACACAAAATATAACTATGTAAGATGATGGATAAGTTAACTTGCTTGAGTGTAATAATCATTTAACTAAGTAAATCAAAACAGCCTGTGCATCAGACATATATGAGGTAAAAAAAGAAGTATTTTAGAAACTTGAAATGTAAATAATTTTAAAATTATGGACCGTTTGATTTCAGTAAGCCTATCCTACACAAAGTGCGATATGAACATCATTTTCTCATCATTTTTTCCTTCTTGGCAATGTACTGTCTTCTTTGTGGATTAAAGTCAGTTGGCCTGTATTTAGTGAAAGTGAATTATGTATGCATTGTCCACTTCTTTTCTCTATAGTCTTAGACAATTAACGTAGACCAGCATAGCACCAAATATTTATGAATCAAAATATTTATACATGCAAATGCTAAATTGGGAAGTAAAATCTAGCAGTTTACTACATGTGTGTGTATGTATAAATGACATATTATAATGTATAACATAAACATTTTTTAGTTATTATATATAACATACAATCATTTAAGTAATCCACAGAGGATTATATTAATTTGAGATTGTCAACAAAAATATATCACTCCTTGCAAAACAGAAGTTTTGTAGAGAATACAAATAGCCCTGAGAATATGCCCACGGATGCCCACATGGGGAGCCTGGTTCTAGCTGGTATGGATTGGCTTCTGTTGCAGAACCCTCACTGAGATGTGATTCTGGCTCTCAATTTGCTCCCATGAATTTAAAGTTTTCCAGCTATATCTGAGACTCTGGTTCCCTGTTGTTCTTTCCTTGAAACCACAAACGGGTGCCACCTCCATCTATATTATTTGTTCCTCTTTCACTCCAGCCTGAGTTAGAGACCTAGGCTTCTGGGCTTGCTAAGAAGAAACTAATTCACATGTATATTCGTTAAATATACATTTGTTGGCATCTACATTGTACAATACGCCATGTTGCCACTGAAGAGAGAGCTATGAATTACACAGATACTGTTGGACCCAAATATCTCCTACTAAACTTTCATTTGCATAAGCAGGTACAACTCGATGAATATAGACAACTCTACATAGTTGAACTTAAACCTTGGATTTTATTCAATTATATAAAAAAAGTTCCTGGGGGAGGGGTTAATTTCTATACTACCATAAAATTTTCTACATTATCAGAAATTTAAAATAGATGCTAGATGTTCTAAACTTCCATTTATTTTCCCAGAAAGAATTAGTAGACATTCAAACCAGAATTGACTCAATGAAACAACTCTATCAGAAATTTAAAAGTATAAACACATTTACAAAAATTTATTTCTATGCAAAAGAGGCAACAACAAGTTAGCAAAATTATATCAGAGTGTTATCCTAAGAATCTCATATACTTTCTTAGATTATATAAATATATGCTGATGATTTGTGTTTGTTTGGAATCATGACCTAGAGACACTATAAAATCCTCATTAGTGGTAGCAATAATACATTTTTATAGTAATGTATTATCAACAGCATCCTCCTAAGAAAGGACAGGGCATTGATTCAGTTGAGGTTTATTTTTCCATCATAAAACTGAAACAAAATTTCACTGCTTACTTCTCAATTGTTGTAGAAAAGAAAGTTAAGAGAGGATAGCCATTTAGTCCAGTATTCTGCAAATCAAGTATTCCCTACCTCTGTCATTCACAAAAGGACATTTTAAATAATTATTTTCCTAATCAATTTATAAAATACAGTTTTGATTTCATGCTGCTTTCTTAATACCTTCCATATTGAGAAGACACAGGGGTAGAGCTATGAGGAATACCATGTGCTTAGAAATTTATGTAGAAGTCTCTATTTGGTTTATGAGAAGACATATAGACAATGAATATAGTCACTCAAATGTAAAAAATGATTAAAATACTCTTAATTAAGTTACTTATTTTTTTAAAAAAGCAATTTTAATCTTCACATTTTTTACTACGTTTTCAAGCCATCATCTTTACCTCCTTTAACAGGCAAAACAGGGTTGCATAAATTTTGATTTATACCAAAATATTTTGATGGTGATTCAGAAAACCTCATAATTAGTGTGTCATTTTAAAAACATATTGCATGCATATTCATTCACTGTGTCACTCACCATTCAAACAAGTATTTATTGAGAATCTACTATGTGGCTGACACTGTTATAGCTGCTGGGCAGTTAGTGGTAATCCAAACAGATTAAAAGTGTTTGTTTTCAAGGAGCTTACATTTTAGTAGGGGGAAGACAGATTAAAAAAAATGACACATAAACTATATAGCATGTTAGACAATGATAAATGTTCTGAAGAAAAAATAAGCAAGTGATGATGCTCATGGTGATTTAGTTAATTTTGTTAGAATGGCCTTATCACTGGAATAATTACACGAATAAATAACTGAAGTTAGTGAGAGCAGAGACATCCTTTACCTATTGTCATACTTTGAATGTTGATACTTGTTAAAATAATGTTACACAGAATATAATTCCTTGATATTTTTCCCCTCCATTTCCTTCAAGGAAACTTCTGGAGAGTAGCTTTAATATATACAAAATTAAGACAATAAAGAGAGTTTAAGAGTCATGAAGTGTTTCATATAACAGTGAAATTTGTGAAACTGCCAGCATTTATCAGTAGAATACACATGTAATGAGTGGTGTTTATGAGGTTAAAAACTAAGAAAGAAAGACTGGATCTCACAAATATTTTTGATTTTCTAAAAGATAAAAGAAAGTGATGTCCTAATTCTAATATTTTTGGCTTTTTAAGAAGCATTGCTAATTGACTATCAAAGAATATTTGTAACTGTATTTACTCTTTGTTGTTGGGTCCTTTTTAAGGGTCTGTTCTGGGACACCTGTGGTTGTCAGACAGACCAAAAATGTCTGTTTACTTCCAAGGTAACCCTGTGCTCTGAAGCACACTATTGAGGGGGAGGCAAGAAGGGCAGAGAGGAGAAATGTGTTGGTAAGATAAATGATTAACCTGGGATTCTTCACTCATACATAATCACATAAAGCAGACTATTTAAGAGTAGACCTCATAAAATGGTGTGGAAGAAACACAAAAATAAATATGCTTTTATTATTGAGAAATGCTACCTTATCCTGAAATATTCTAATGTCTTCTTTCAAGTTGAAATCCAAGTACAATGACTCCTGAGGTAAACAATGCACTATACAAATGCTTCTGACTCTTGTCTGCCCTACTATCAAACCTATATTTTAATGGCTGTGTCATCCTGACAGACTCCTGAGGCTAGACAGAAAAGGTGAGCCTTGCACAGAATTCTTAGGATCAATACAAAAATGTGTCAACCCAAAAGTAATGTGTGCTCAGTCTCAGAATACAAAGATGTCTAGATGGAATTAGTATCATCAGGTGATGTACTCATTTCCAGTTCAGCCTGAAAATAACTACAGGCTGAAATGAAAACAGCTCAAGCCAGAATGACTGGAAACCAATGTGTAAGCCAACTGAGCTACAGTTGTACACTGAAGGAGGATCCTATGAAAATAAGAGCATATAGCAGAGAAAACCATATATATCAAGAACATTTTTCTTTCCTCAAAATTTTTAATGTTGTCTTGAACTAGACAGGGTTCATAATTTGGCTATTTATAGTACCTTAATGAGTCTGCAAATGAAAACATCATGTCCTTTGAAACTGTGCATGCTTTTGTTTTTGTTTTTATCTATATAAGTTATTGGTTTTGATGGCCAAGAGTTTAGAAGAACTGAATGACCTTTCTCTTATGCCAGACTATAAGTTAAATGTGCCCCCTTGCCAGCAGTCATCCATTTATTTGCTATTTTTTGCTTACATTGGGGGTAAACATGGATTGGTAATGACTTGGATGATTCTAAACTTGGAAGAGTCACTTATTTGACCAAACATTTGCTAAGTGCCTATTTTGTAATTTTTTTACATGGTGTACTCAGAGATATATGAGAAATTTCTGCATTCAAGATATTCATCTTTACACAATGATAGAATTTATGCTTTAGACGTTGTGTCCAAATGGGCCTGGCATGGTGGCTCATGCCTGTAATCCCAGAACTTTGAGAGGCTAAGGCAGGCAGATGGCCCTGAGCACAGGAGCTCCAGACCAGCCTGGAAACATGGCAACATGGTAAAACTGCTTCTCTACCAAAAATACAAAAAATAAAAAAGCTGAGCATGGAAGCATGCACCTGTAGTCCCAGCTACTTGGAAAGCTGAAGCGGGATGATTTGAGTCTGACAGGAGGAGGCTGCAGTGAGCTGAGATCATGTCACTGCACGCCAGCCTGGGCAACAGAGTGAGACCATGCCTCAGAAAAAAAAAAAAAAAAAAAGAAAGAAAAGAAAAAAAATAGATACACACACGCGCGCACGCGCACACACACACACATACACACACGCGCGCGCACACACACACACACATACACACACACAAATGGCTTTGTTTACGCAAAGCAGGGTAACTAAACAGTTTGTGAAGGCAGGAAAGACTACTAGTTTTCCTGAAACTCAATCTTTTTTCCATGAGAATAGAGTTTCGGCTAGGCACAAGTCCTGCTTGTGTGTGGCTGTGTTACCAGCCTTCTCAGCAGCCAGGTATAGCCATGTTATTACGTTCTGACAAGCTGAATGTCAGTGGCAGTTATATGAGCTAGTTCTGGGATTTTCCCTTCAAAATAGTTGGGGATTTTATTTTCTAACAATGGTTCACTTAGGCTATATTTTGTTTGATATCTTCTGGGGAGGAAAATCAAAGTTCTAGAAAAAATGGTGTGTACTAGATGTAAAATAGACTTAGATCCAGTAGCATTGCTAATTGAATACCAAAAGTGGATGCAGTTGTAAAGGTATGATAGTTCATGTGTATGCAATGTGCTGTATTATAATGACATAATTAAAGAAACTCATGTTAATATTACAGAACATATTATTCAGGGCTAGGAGCTTAAGATGTATGGCAAGGGCGTATGTGTGTCACTGGCGGGGAGCAAGCAGTTTTTGCTGACGGATCTAGTAATAACTCATGCATTTAAATATTAACCACTTTGACAGTCTTTTGTTTCTGAGTATATTTATGAAGGGAAGTCACCATGGGTGTGTAACTAATAAATTACATGTGTAACTTCTTAGATATAAGTGGCAGTCAGCTCTCTGTCCAGGTTCCACATCCATGGACTCAATCAACTGTGGACAGAGAATATTTGGGGGGAAAACCACAATGAAAATATCCATATAGCAATAAAAAACAAATAAGAAAACAATATAACATAACAGCTATTTACATCGCATTTACCTTACATTAGGTTTTATAAGTCATCCAAAGTTGATTTAAAGTGTACAGGAGGATAGGATAGTTGTATGCAGATACCACACCATATAATATCAGGGACCTGAGCACTTGCAGATTTTGGTATCTTCAGGGGTTCTGTGACCAATCTCCCTCAGATAACCGGGTTCGACTTGGGATATACACAATCCTTGTACATTTGCCACATGTAATTTAATTAAATTGATAATGCAGATAGGTCTTGTCTCACTAATACAGTCTTTCTCACATATAAACAAGCATGCCACTAAAATGATTTTGAGTATAAGATACACTTTGAAGTGTATTTTGCCTTTTTAATAATTATACCTTATTTAACAGTGCAAGAGACTGTTCCTGTATTTAAGCTTTACATTGATTTTTTTCCTTCTGAGCTGAGACATAAAGGGATAACCCAGTTCACACACATGTGTGTGCGGGGGGGTGTATATGCACATATTTACATATTACTTATACATCAAATATGGGATCAAATGTTGCTTATTTTGGTATAATCAATAACTTTTTACTAAAGTCAAGTCCTCTTGCTCATTATGTCATCATACGTATACAAGTTGGTGGTGGTGACTTTTGACTAAACTTTAGAACATATTAGTGTTAAAATTCCATATAGTGAGTGCACTATAAGGTTTCACATGTTTTTAAAATTCCCCAATAGTTTAATTGCTATTTGCTAACTAAAAAGAAGAAAAATTTGATTTGAATATTACTCATATATATTGTTTCTTCTCTTAAGTAAGAAATCTGTCCAAATAAATTAATGACTATAAGGTACCAAAAGAAAAATAAGAATTCAGAATAAATGCAGGTAGAAAGGCAACCTTTGCAGCCTGGATGCTACTGGCTGACACAAAAGTGGGTAAGACAGATAGAAAATCCGGCCAATGAAAAAGAGTGAAAAGAAATAAGGTAGAAACTGAAATAATGCATTATATACCCAAAGAAGAAATTAGTTATTAAATGAGGAGTGGTAGGATATTATTCAGAATTAATTCCAGGACAATTTTGTCTCATCTAAACTTTTGGATTCACCTTTAAACCTTCTTCATGAGAAACATAAAATGACAAATTTGCCTTAAAATCATGTGGGTCATAGGTGAGAACTGAATGTTTAGGTGTAGCTGACTAGTGACAGGAAAGGTAATGTCATTTGAGATGATGGGAATGTTTGTTCTTGACATTGGACTCTAGTAAACACTTCCACTGAAAAAATATTGACTGCTGATTTTCAAACTCTGGATAGAAGAAAAGTAGAAAGATTGTGAGTAACATACGTTACATATCAAAACCAAAATTTACTCTTTAAAACAAAGAAAAGTTATCCAAAACATAAGCCAAGATTAATCCTTGGAATTGTTCTAAGAGATTTCTTTTCAGCAAGTACCCCCAAAGTATTCATAATACTATAGTATAATTCAGTTTCGACTGTTACTTAGTGGAAGATATTTTTTAATTAATGCTTATTTTGTTAGGGTAAGAAATATACTCAAGAAAAGATACTTAAGTTGTTTATAAATATTGTGTTAATGTTGATCATCAATTCAGAGTTAGAAAAGGTAATAAATTAACAAGAATAATACAGCAGACATCCTGTTCTACACTAAAGCAAAACTTTAGCAACATATGGCAGTAAGATTTTTTTTAAATCACCATTATTACATTTTTATTAGAATTCTAGTGATGATAAAAACTACTAGTTCATTTATTACAAAAATGTATTAGAATTATTCTATAATGAATAGATGCTTATACTCTTCTAGTAGCTTAGCATAATTTACCATATTCTTATTCAGAACATAAAAGTCTATGCTATATACAATTTTCATCCTTGTGCTCTTATATGTCCTATTCAGGATTTGAATAATTAGGATTGTGGTCTCATACTCAGACCTTAGGCAATGAGAAGAGTAAGTGGGGAGAGCTGAAGAAAATTGGATACCCTTATTAATAGATTCTAAAAACTTGTACTTATGTTCTTGAATTTAAAGAGAAAGAAAAATAACACTTTCTCCTGGTTGAAATATGCTTCCAAATCAGCAGCTACATGTTTTTCAAACTCTTCAAGAAAAAATGAAAATGTGTTCAGTATAACAAACTTGACTGGATTCCATGTTGAACTATAAAGCAAATAAACCGCATAAAACTACCAACTATGCTAACTCTTATCTCTGTAAACATAGACGATGGATTTGACTTTCGAATTTCATAATTTTTTGAATAGTTAATTGTTAAACCTCCTAAGAAAGTACCAGTTTCCTTCTTTTTATTTCTTAAATTGAGTGGCAAAAGTCATTTAAACATAAATTGTTTTTATATACTTAAAAATACATTTTTATGAGAAATATTCAATCTAACAAAACCTTATAGTTATAAATCATAGAACCCATTTGCTCATAATTTTAGCATGCTTTGTTTCTTTATTATTTTAACCTCTATTTTTGGCTAACTTTTAGGAGATCTTATTTACCTCTGAGGATAATTGAATCTTCCCCAAGTATAACTGTAATTACAAATGACAGTTCTATGTATTACTCTATCCCCCAATTTATTTTTATTTTTCCAAGTAATGCCAAAAAGATTTCTTTTGTCCCTCACATTATATCAAATTAAAAAGATAATAAAGCATTTGGCACAATGTAGCCAGAGATAAATTTACCATGTCTTATTTTTATTGTCTATCATATTATCAGTAAAACTTGAAGTTTCTTCCCTGAGCAAAAAATAATTACAGAATATAATTACCTTTCAGAAAAGAATAATTGTATTATGCATAATATTTTGTTATCTACTTATTCAGCAATGCATGCTGACAATTTTTCAAAACTTTAAATCTTTTGTAAGAAGTATCTTTGTTTATTTATTTTTTTTGTTTGTTTTTTTTGAGACAGAGTCTTACTTTATCATCCAGAGATTGCTGTAGTGTAGTGGCGCAATCTCAGCTCGCTGCAAACTGCCTCCCAGTTTCAAGCAATTCTCCTGTCTCAGCCTTCTAAATAGCTGCGATTATAGGCGCCCACCACCAGGCCTGGTGAATTTTTGTATTTTTAGTAGAGATGGGGTTTTACTATGTTGGCCAGGCTGGTTTTGAACTCCTGGCCTCAGGTGATCCTTCCACGTTGGCCTCCCAAAGTACTGGGATTACAGGTGTGAGCCACCAAGCCCAGCCTGTAAAAAAATATTTTTAAATCTTTGCTGGTTTTGAAAACTTTTTAAGAAACCATTTTGTGAATTTAAAATAACGTATTTAACCAATTCACTATTGTTAAAAAGTTATCAATGCTCTTGAGGTAAATACATCTAAAACAATTTTTAATAACACATAAACATGAACACTTAAATTCTGCACTTCTGATTATGTATATTAGGGTAGAATGTTGGCTCAGTTTGGGTTTTGGGAAACAACTTACACCAATCTTTCTTAAAATTATAGGGTCAATGATTTTTCTCTGATGTAGTGAATATCCACATAACAACTGGATATTTTCCTCAGAAAAATATGTAATATCATAACATTAGTAAATGTATAAGAATAAAATGCTGAACTATATATGAAAAAGCAAAGCTACACACAAAAAGAAAATAAGTTTATTAAATATTATCTATCTAATGATGAGTTAGGTTTAAAAAGCTATTAAATGACTTTTCAATTGTCATGTATTGTTGCTTATTTTTCTTACTTCCCAAAGTCATACTGCTTAGGAATTTGTGCTGTATCAGAAGACACTTCAGGTCCCCAGTTGTCAGGTTCTAATTCATCATCCACACACTCCCTGACCTAGGGATCCTACTTGCTTCAGAACAAATACGGTGCTTTATAAATGGAAACAGGAAAGGCATAAATAAATGGACAAAGACAATGACATTCTACAGCACATAGAGAGTCACATAAATGCAGTCCACCTTGGTTCTATTTCTAGTAGTATTAATGTTATGTTAGTAAAGTAATTCTGGCAAGGTTTTATGATATACCTATATAAAATATTTATGGACATCAGTATTCTCTTCTTTGTGCAGTAGTTGTTTCTGAAAGTCATCTAATATTTGAACAAGATTTATGATACTTGCTATAACTATTTTCTTATTAATTCATATTTTCACATATTGGATATATTTATTGATTAAAATTTATTTGATACAGCATATGAAAATATGTACAAGGCACAATAGACTAGGTTATACTGTAGTAACAAACTCCAAAGCCTAGTGTCATATAGTAGGAATATCACAATAAGCATCAATAAGAAATCTATATTTCATTGACCTAAAGTAAATTCTGTATCCACAAAACTCCAGGGAAGCTATTTTAAATAGAGTGTCTCCATAATCCATGCTGCCTTGATGTTATGGTCCACCATCTAGACAGGAGTCTTTCAGGTGGCCACAGCAGGCAGAAAGAGTGTGAATAACAGGGCAGTAGCGTTTCCCTGCCCCTGCCCAGACCTCAGACATATTTGCCCCAGTCATATTAGGCAGAACATTACATAGTCTAACCCAAGATCTTTGTAAACTCTAGAGGCATTATACTCAACAAGGAGGAATAAGAATCAAATCTCTTGAAAAGAGTAACGAGCCACAGACATAAATAAGTTGAGAATGGTAGGTTTTAAGAATGACTTAAAGAAAGGCAAATTTGAAGTTTCTCTGTCAGTCACCCACAGGTGTTTGAATACAGTTTATTTTATTAAAATAAACTATATTTAATATGTTTTTCAAAGCAGTATAGTCAACTGATAAAGAAGCTAGGGTTATGAAATTTAGACTGAAATTGGCCAGTTGTGACCTTAAACATGACACATTATCTAATTTATCTGTACCACAATTCCCTTAAGCAAATACTGGCAATAATAGTAATTCATTAATCATTACTTATTCCCTGACATATGTTATTACATATGGATGAAAGACATCTTCTATGCTGGTATGCCAATATCCAAAACATTACCAGTGGGATTTCCAAACTCATCATAACTATATTACCAAGTTTGGAAATTCCATGGTACATAGAAAATACACTGTTTTACTTTCCTGGGCTATGATGTATGTTAGCATCATTTCATTCCATTTGTAAGAAAGATATAACTTTGAAGAAAAATTATATCAAGCATTTCTTACATAAAAAATTTGCATGGGTAGAGATCTCTCTGACTTTAAATAACTATTAAATTTTTCTGGCCACTTATTTCAGTTTTATTGTATTTTCAGTTACAAATGAGTTATTCTCTTAAACACGCATATAAATTTCCAGCACAAAGTAGAAGACATGAGCCATTTGCCACTTAGAAAAGTAATATTACAACGAAGATTTTATCACCTTCTCTGTCTGTAGAATAGTTCTAGTATAAGAGATTCTATATTTTTTAAAAAGGTAAGAGTCCTAACAAGAAAGTAAATTATTCCTGCCAGATTTTTAAGATGTTGGCATTTTTGAATTATTACTTAATTAATTTTAAAGCAAGATTGAAAGCAGAAATTTCTAAAAATTTATATGATGAGGCAGTCCAGTAAAGAACCACATTTTTGTGAACCTGCATTACCAGTAGTTTTGTTGTAATCATAACACCTAGTATCTCAAATATCTTATGAAGTTAACGAAAGAATTTTCTATAATCATTTTATTTAGTTACTAATTAACTTAAAATCCCATGCAGTGGGTGTCATTGTGGAAAATACAGCAGCCACTAAAGAAATTCTGCAGCTTATTCTTAACTCCCACCAAATATTTCATGGAAAAAAAAAACTTCCACCTTAGTTTGGGTGAGTTTAATCATGGAAAATCTATACACTTTATGATTCCTGGTGTAAAATTTACATTTCAAATGTTCTTATCAAAATCTGCACTTCCTGAAAGAAAGCAACATCATACTTGGTTTTGATTATTTCTGCTGCTACTATTAGTCAACTTTTTAGCCTTCAAAATGTTAATCATGACATGTGGCAATCATAAGATGAATTTTAAAACGTTGCATATATAAATACTTTTAACATTATAAATTTTAATATTTAAAATTACACACACACACACACACACACACATGTGCACGCACACATGCAGAAAAGAGAGGAGAGAAACATTTGTTTGCCTTAAATGTTATAGACTTAAGTGCTTCCTGTGTTGATTCATTCATTCACTATTCACATACTATCTTCTGTGCCTCATTCTCTTTCCTCTGAAAGTATACAGTCTAACTGGACAAGAACAATCAAACATAAAGTTATGAACCAATAATTTAATTGCTTTAGTAAGGGTCACATTACATAAGCAACCTGAGCATAAAAAGAGGGACACACAAGGTGGCTGATATGTCACAGAAGGCATTACTGAGGACAATGTCATTTCCAAGATTAAGTTGAAGGGACACAAAGAGACTTTCTGGGTGGATAGACTGAGTAAGAGCATTCCAGGTAGAAGGGACAGCGTGTGCCAACCTATGGAAACATGAGAGAATGTAGCAAGTTCCTAAAACATTTGCCATTTAAAATAATAATAGAAAACAATACACTGATTCCCATTCTTACAAATAAAAATAAGCTTCCAGAGTTCAAGAATCTAAGTGTCAGGCTTGCATATGAACTAATGACTGTCTGACTCCTTAAACTGGTACCTTGACACTATGTACTCTTTTATTCCTGGGGTGAGGTGAGGGAAATGAGAAAGGACGAGTATTTACAAAATCAGCATACTTAAAAATCCTGTCCTGTCTAGGAAAACATCTAACAACATACTACTCAGTGATTAAATAGAATATTTTAGAAATCTGTTCAAGATGTGAAAGAATCAAATGTTAATAATCTCACCACAAACTCTTTCTGAAAGTCAGAACTTGAGTCCACTGTACTTCTAGTAGCTTGCCTTCTCTGGATGTATTTCTCAAGTAGTAAATGAAGGAACAAACTATAATATTCTAAAATAAATATTTATTTATCATTTATTAAAATTTGGCCCTATGTTATAATGTCTGGTGGCTTTTTTTTATTTTATACTTTAAGTTCTGGGATATATGGGCCATTGTGGTTTGCTGCACCCATCAACCCATTACCTACATTAGGTATTTCTCCTAATGTATAATTCTGCTCTATATCATAACTTGCATTTAAAAATAAATCTATATTCTAGATTTCTCTGATTCTTATAAAAATCATCAGAAGGAGTTAAGTCAGCATTATTACTTTCAGCTTTAGGAGGACCAAATTAACTTTTATAGAAGATACGTGATCTATCTAAAATCACACAGCTGATATATAGCTGAGTCAGAATTTGAACCCAATTTTTCAGATTTCAATTTCAGCACTTGCTTCAATACTGTATCTAATGCTAAACAAAACATCAAATTACAATTTGAAAACATTCTAACTTCAACTTCAGTTGAAACATTAAGAGACATTGTGCAAACTGAAGACATACACTAAAAAGTTCTAAGTGAGAGAAAAAAACCTGAGCTATAGATTCTTCCAATACAATACCAGAACAATTGAGCAAATATAAAATATGCAGTGAGTCATGTGAATGCTTTAAAGAAAAAAACATGTAGAAATTTGAAAAATAAAGGATGGATGATTTTTTAATGCTGTCATTTTTGTATTCACTTGAGATAAAATTCATTGAGCTTAAATTTTTTCATGATTCTTGAAAGGTATAATTAACTATTGAATTAAATCAAATGGATCAATGAGCTTTGGCTAAAACTAAATATACCATTGAGTTCAATATTTTAAAGAGGGTAAGTTTAGGACTAGGAATACTAATAGAATGCAAATGTATTTTTATGTTTCATAATGATATATAAATGTATACCATATGATATATTTATTTTAACTTTATAGATTATTTGATATTTCAATTTGGGGTTATATATTTATTTTTTAATTGTATATAAAATATAAGTAAAAATATTTTGAAAAACTGTAACAATAGGCAGATAGCAAATACCAGTAAGTGAACATATTTGAGGTTTTTAAATAATTTATTCACCTAGAAAGTCAAAGAAAATCTGAAATTTGTTCTTTAAAAGTTGCCGGAAGATTCTTGCAAGGACTGACAATTTGTAACTGAGTTCTTAGCTCATAGTATATGTGTGCCTTTCCTCCATCCAACAAAGTGTACTTCTTATGACAACCAGAATTCATCTAAAATTCAAAGGAATTTAAAAAAAAAAGATCAGAATACAGAGAAAAAGTCACTGGAAATTATTTTTGCTACTGTTCTTTAATAGTTTCTTGATTGAGAGATAAGCAAAGGATATTGAACATGAATATACTTATCCTAGAACTTTATCAAGGGTGTGGCTCTGTCTATGTTTGGTTAGCACTGAATGACAGCAAATTTTGTTTTAAGCCCAATATACAACTCAGATTTCAATAAGAAATGTTTGCTATGACAACTAATTTTCCTTATAGGATTATTTTCCCACTAAAGCCCTACATATCTTATTTTGATTAAATGAATATGACTTGTTTCCTTTTGTAGGTCATGCTGGCCTTAATTGGGAGCAGAAAGTGGTTATTTTATAACGTTAAGGAATAATTTCATAATCATTACAACACCCACACAAATAGATTTAATTCATTTATAAACTTCAGCTTGGTCAGGAAAACACTACATTAACTGGCTTTTCAAATGCCAGAGGATGGTTCATCAGCTTTAACTGTAATATTATGATGACAATTCATGTAACAGAATGAAGAACCATATCTTTTTATCTACATAAAAATAATGCAGTCCCTGATGAATTTAGGATTTCTGACAGTTTAGTTATCAAACCTTGATATAAATTCATGCAGCATATTGAAAAGGCATATTTCCACTGCTATGGTACATTTAAACTGACAAGAAATAGGACTGAACAATGATTCTTTGATCTAAAAAGATTCCGTATGGTATGTAATAAGCATTATGCCACCTGGTATTTACATAGAGGAGATTGAAAAGAATCTAAATTTCCAAGTATATTCTGATTAGAGACAGCATGGATAGAGGTCCTTGGTGAATAACTTAGTACATTAATATGTTTAATAGTGGTTTGTGGGGGAAAACATAGCTATTTCACTTATTCCTGCAAAAATGTTTGTTCTGCTAGAAACAAGCAATATCTACACAAACCATAAATTCCATAATCTAAGATACTTTAGGGATTTTAATTTACTGGTTATGGAATATTTATTAAATGACAACAACAAAATAAAAGAATAAAAAGCAAAAACAAAAACATGTATCGTATACCTAGTATGTTCCTGGCATTATGCTAACAGTTGAGCATGAGGCAAGAGACATCTCTCTTCAAGAAGCTCAGATTCCCATAAAGAAAAGACTGTAAAGCAGAGATTTGACGAGCTCCTTTTCCAGGAAGGGCCAGAGACACTGTAAACACCGAGAAGAGCTAGTGGTTTGGCCTAAATACAGGACAATCCGTGAAGCTCATCAGAAAAAATATCAGATACACACCTTAAAAGATTACTAAAATCTAGCAGGGTGGGTGAAGGAAAAGATGCACACTCAGGCAGAAGAAACACGTGATCCAAAAATGCCAAAGGGCAAAGTGTGCTGGGATAAAAGAAGTGCTTTAGTAGTTTAGAACATGCCCTACAGGGTATAAAGCTGAAAGGAAAGGCAAGGCTACATGAGAAAGAACTTGAGCTGCCCATTAAAGAGTCTAAATTTTACCTGAAAATCAATGGGACATCCTTAAAGAAAGTCTCTTAATTAAGATCAAAGTATATATTAAGAAGCTTACCTAGTTGGCAGCTTCAAAGATAAAACTCATATACAGCGAGGCAGAGAGAGAGAGCTATATGGAGATACTTGAAAAATTTTAACTAAGAAATATCTTGAAATTATTGTAGAAAACATAATTAACTCTAGTTCAAATCCACTTTTGCAGGAGGTGGGGGGGCGGGAGGTGGGAGGCACCAAACTGGATTGTATAAAAAAGTAAGTCAATTAAGTATTATAAAATATTTATTCAAAATACAAAATCTTTAACTGAGTGGTTACAAATATATAACTTTGTGTTCCCTGTAAAATTTTGTTTTATCATTTGTTGCTTGAGTATCTACTTTGAGATGAATATTGTCGCAAGCATTAGCATTTTTTAAGAGTTAAACATAGTATGAAAATCATGTGGATAAGTACCAAAAATTACATTTAATTAAAATATAATAATGTAATTCCAAGTTAAAAATAGATAGGTTTATTTTTAACACAGATGAAGTAAGATAAAACCTACTGGAAAAGGGAATTGTAGGCCACCTTTTGAATTATTTTCAATCTGCACTTTCAAAAAATGCGGTAATTATGAAAGCAAGTTTTTAAAATATAAATAAGCTAGCAGTAGGATCAACTGTTTCAATTGCTTATATTTCTGGATTTATTAAATAAGGCAAAAAATGCAATAGAATATATAATTACAGTCTATATTTGATTTTCATGTAATTTCAAATCTTGTAAAAAATTCATAATGGAATCAGATAAACTTCAAAGTTGTATAATTTGAATGGTACTACCTTCATTCTTCAATAGTGTGTAGAAAAACTCATCAGCAAATTTTCTGTCAGGTAATTTTATGAGCTCAAATGTAAAACTCTTCTCCACAAACAAAAGACATTTAGAAAGAAAAAGCCAAACATGTTTCAATAACATATAAACATTTTAATTTTGTCTATGTCTACGAGCAGGTCTATCCATGGGTTTATGCATTCCAATTACAAAGGTTTTAGCTATCTAAGGATTTAAGTGTTTATACTGATGATCGCTTTCTTCCCAGATAGCTCTTGGATGCATCCGAAAAGTATGGAAGGTTCCTCCTTACAACAGCACATATATTCCAGAAGAACAATTAAGTTCATTAGTATTCTCATAAATGAGGAGCAATTTAAAGCTAAGTCATTTCTAAAGAGTAGGTAAACAGCTTTTCAGATTTGCATATGAATCACTTCTTATAAAAGAGTTTCCTGCTTTCCAATTTGATATGATGAATGTACACTGGTTATTATGGATTAAATTGTGCCAGTTTATACCGGTAAGAAATAGGAGCAGGGCCTAGGGGTAGGTTCTGTTCTCCAGCTACCAAAGAGACCAGGCTATTATATTCTACTACCTTCTTTATGGAAGAAAAATGAAGTAAATCAATACTATATTCAAAAATCTATTCTTAGGTTAGAGGAAAGCAGCAACAAGATGAGGAAAAGCCAGGATACAAATAATCTCTATAATTAAATAAGTTATATTCTGAATTTAATAATAAATTATGCTAGGAAGTCTTGGAGCATTGGCAATGAATATGAACGTTCTGAGAGGACTCAGGCACAAGTCACTGAAAGGTATCATTTTCCAGAGAATATTCTAGTGAAGTTAAAGGATCCCTGATGGGAAACAAAGCTAAGGGCACAAATCTGAACTTTATAAAAGAAATTCAATTCACAGACTTCTAACTTCAGTCCAAAAAGTCCAGATTCATAAAGACTTACACTTGAAAGGCTGGTGGCAGCTATTCCTTTTTGGGGACTTAGCAGAGAGCTTTGATCCTGCAGTATTTGACAGTACTAAATTTAGCAGTCCTGTTTCTCTATGGAAAAGGAAAACTATCAGGTAAGAAAGAAGTTCATAGTTAAACAAAAAGATGAATTTCTATTCATAGTTTTGATTATTTGTACGAAAGTTCTAGAGTTACCATTTCAAAAAAAAGGAAAAGAAAGGAGATTTGTTACATAAAGGGTCTACAATTTAATAATGCAAGTTCTTCTCTTAGTAAAAAACTGAAAATTATTACAAATTTTGTGATTTTTTTTTTCTAGGCCTGAAAACTATGAGAATGTTTTTATCTTTTTTTTTTTTTTTTCCAGAAATAACCATGGAGATTTATTTTGGTTTTAAGTGGCCAGGTAAAGGACTATGCCAGCAGCATTACTGGATTTGGTTCATGGTTCTTTTTTTTTTTTTTTATTGCATTTTAGGTTTTGGGGTACATGTGAAGAACATGCAAGATTGTTGCATAGGTACACACATGGCAGTGAGATTTGCTGCCTTCCTTCCCCTCAAAACTTCAGCTTTTAAATGTATTAAAGTAAATAATTTGCAAAGAGTAAATAAAATGAATTCAGATTTTAAAAAAGCAAACTTTGCTCATTGCCCAGTGGACTAACAGCAGTAATATTAAATTTTGAAACCAAATGTTTATGAGAGAATTTTGCATTATTTTCCATCTTCAGATCAATGTGCCTTATACCACTTCTAGACCTTTTAGAGAAGTGGAGAGGTGTTGAGGAATGGAATTTAAGAAGAAATCAGAGTGAATACCTTGCTTGCACACTGGAGAATCTCTGGCAAAACAGTACTTGAAGGAAAAGAATAAATGACACTTATCAGAGTATCATCAAATTATCCTAAATCTCAAGAAAATTTCTGTCACAGAGCTTTTACCTTCCATCTAATACAATGCCAGAGATTCAGCAATACCAATACTGGGTACACATCCAAAAGTAATAAAATCAGTATGTCCAAGATACATCTGCACATTTGTGTAGCACTGTTGAAAATGGCAAGGATATGGAATCAACCTAAGTGTCCTCATCACAGGAAGAGTTAAAGAAAAGGTGGTATATACAGTTAAATGTTGCTTAACACCAGGGATATATTCCGAGAAATGTGTTGTTATACGATTTTCTCATTGTGTGAACATTACCAGACTGTACTGTACACACACAAAGGTAGATGATGTAGCCTACTAGATACCTAGACTCTGTGGTACAGCCTATTGTTCCTAGGCTATAAACCTCTATAGTATGTTACTGTACTGAATACTGTAGGAGTCATAGTATAATAGTATTTATGTCTCTAAATATAAAAAATGCAGTAAACATAAAGTCTAAAAGACAAAGAACACCTGTATAAAGTATCTATCAAGACTGGAGCCTGCAGAACCGGAAGTTGCTCTGGGTGAATCTGAGATTGAGTGTTGAGTGAATGTGAAGAAAGGGTCTTAGGGAATCTTAAAATCAATTTGTTGAGAAAAATCCACAGGAACCTCCCTCCTATTCGACTCCATAGCCTCAATCAGGAACGTATCAATAAAATTTCTTCACAAGGGTTCTCTGCCTAGGAACTGGTTTAGATAGTCTAAGAATTCTTCCAGTCCAAGAAATACATTAACTATGTTTTATCTTTCCTTGCTACCTTTGGAAAACATCAGCAGATTAGCAGCTGCCAAGTACATAAGCATGATTAAAAATAAGGCATTGCCCCTGTGGTGATTCGAACCTACTCAGAAACTATTTCATTTCCCTTTCTGTGGGGCCTGTCTGTGGGACATGTATATAGCAAGACTCTGCTGAACTCAGGGATGGTCGCAGGACTTGCTTTGGCCAATGAAAGGTGGGCAGAGGCACACTCTGTCTCCCAGATAGAAGATTACAGAGGGAGTGTATGGTATGGCGTGCTCACTCCTCCGTCATTTATGATACAGACACGTCCCAACACAAGGGCTGCCTCAATGGCCTGAGCTCCAAAGTGAAGGCAGAAGAAAGCAGAGCTGCAACTACGGAGAAATAAACCTCTGTCGAGAGACTAGCTGTTCCCACAGAATCAGCTAACCTATCTGGAGTAATAAAATCACTCACCGTCAGCATCCTCAACAATTACCAGGTCAGTTATTTTTCCCTTGTAGAGAAGCAAAAGAAGATTCATTTTAGGTAGGGCATGGTGGTTCATGCCTGTAATCCAAGCACTTTGGGAGGCCGAGGTGGGTGGATCGTCTGAGGTCAGGAGTTCGAGACCATCCTGGCCAACATGGTGAAACCCGGTCTCTACTAAAAAATACAAAATTTAGCCTAGTGTGGTGGTGTGAGCCTGTAATCCCACCTACTCAGAAGGATGAGACAGGAGAGTCTCCTGAACCTGGGAGGCGAAGGTTGCAGTTAGCTGAGATCAGGCCACTGCACTCTAGCCTGGGCAACAAGAGCAAAACTCAATCTCAAAAAGAAAAAAAAAAAAGATTGATTCTAAATACGAGCTATTTGTTACCTTTCCCTGTTTGGGGTTCTGTATAATCTTTGCTTCAATATATGAATAGTACAGATTATAACCACGAACTCTCTAATGCCAATATTTAAATCTGACTTTGTCCCTTTTCAATTGTGATCTTGGACAAGGAACTGATTTTTCCATGCTTTGCATGTTTCTTTTGTAAAGCAGGAATAATGATAATTTCTCCTCTACAGGATGTTTTGAGCATTTATTCTCTCTTGTAAATTAGAGAGTATCTGGCAATAGTAATGCTACAGATGTCATTATTTACCACTAATATCACTAGTATTATTTACTATGAATGTTATTTGCCAAGGTGTCCACGGCTTCAATAGGTAATAAATGAAGTTTTGTGTCTTTCTGAATTCAATTATAATTCATTAGAAAATTCTGTTGATTCTATATTCAAAATCCATCCTGATTGCAAATCAGTCAGATGACATCACTTACGTCCAAACATTGCAGTAGCTTCCAATTTAACTCAGTATAGAAAAATATCAGCCAATTGTGCCCTCCAGGATCTGCATCTGGCCGCACCTCCTGTCCCTTTCTGATTGCCTCTCTTGCTATTCCACCCCTGCTTACTTTACTCTAGGGAGCTGTTCTCCTTGCCCAGTTTGTCCTTAAACACTCCAGGAAATGCTTTTACTTTAGGTCCCTTGTTCTAGCTCAGTTCTCTGCCTGGAATGATCTTCTTTCAGGAGCCCCTACTGCCAAGATCCTTACCTTCTTCACATCTTTGTCCACATGTCGTCTTCTTAGGAAGGCAAACAGAGACCATCCTTTTGTGCTGTTTTGTTTTAATTGCAAGTCTCTTCCCCATCCCCCATACATGTTCTGGCCCCTATGACTCTCATCTACATTTGCCTTTTCATTTTTGTCACAGCACTTACCTTTTAACATCATATGATACATGTATGATACATGCTCATAATTATCTTCTATCTGCCACAAAAATGCAAGCCTTATGAGGAAAGGTTTCTGCTTTTGTTCATTGATTCCAAGTAACTAGGTACTGCCTGGTACCTAACAGATGGTAAATAAATATTGTCTGAGTGAATGAAGAAACTGAGCATACTGTGAAACTTTCTTTTTAATAAACAAAACTGGTTAGCAGTTGTCAATCCCATCACAGAAAGTTAACGTCTAATAAACAGTGCCTATTAAAAGAAATAAAGTGCCAAAAGGTAAATAAAGCCCAAATGATGAAGTACACAGATAAAATGAGGGATTTCATATTCATGCAGACTCTACATCTGGATTGAGGAAGGTCAACTATGTCAAGCTAATAAGGACATCATACCCTCAGAAGCCCTGAGACTGCAGCACTGTTTAGATCTGTACTTTAATATTTAATTTCATATATTTCCTGAAGGAAACTGATTAATAATTGCAACCAGTGAAGCATGTACTTTAAAAGATTGACCCCCGCAAGCTGTTGTTTTTTGAAGATTAAAATAGTATCTTTTTTCTTATAAAACCAGTCGCTGATGGGACATCTTTTTAACTTAGAGTTGAAAATAAATTGAAGCAAAATATAAAAGATACCTAATTAACTACATGCTTTGCAGATTTCTTTTTTTTTAGGACAACAAAGCTGATTGCTATACAGTTTGACACTTTGAGATGATCCTAAAAATATATTAATTTGAAACTTTTGTGCTTGTCAAAACTTTCCATTTTAAAAAAGTATCTCAGTTCCCCAAAATTGTCAACTCTCAAACTCTAACTCATGTACATTTATCAAATAAGGATAAAAGGTAACAAAACCAATGCCAAATACTATCTCTACTACAGCAACCATTAACCAACTCAGGTGTGTAAAAACAGTAGCCCCAGTTTAGTTTGGCAAATGAGCAACTGCAGGTTGTCCACAGAAAACCTAATGTTAAAGAACAATTGATAACTGAAATTTGATTAAGTAAAAATGTTTGAATTAAAACACAGTGGTCTAACTTCTCTTCAATGCGATATTTAATTTAATTCTGCCCTTTATCTTCCGTGAAAGCCTTCTACATCTTTACTTCAGTCTTCTTCCCATTTCAGCCTTTTATTTATTTACAGATAACAGTAATTATTTCCAAGATTTTCAGCTTATATTCAAATTTCCTATACACATCTTCATATTATCAACCAAACTGAAAATGATAAAGGAGAATTAGCAAAAAGGAATACTCTTGAAAATTTAAATGCAATGTGTAGAGAGCTTATGCACTTGGTATAGGCTAAATTTGCAAATTGTATTCTAAATAAAAAATGCTGTCAAGTATTTTTTAACTTACAATCATATTTCCACTGGCAGAGAAAAGTCACTTTTAGAATGGAAAAGATGATTGGTCATTCCCATGTTTATCAAGAAGCACTTTAAGAGGTTTTTAAAATTCATACAAAGGATACATGAATTAGATTTTTAAAAATTTTTTTTTCAGTGTAGCCGCTGGGCTTCAATACAAAAAAAAAAAACTTCAACTGTCAAGAAACACCTTAAACCCCAAGAAACTTACATTAAAAATAAAAACTCTCCATTAGCCATTAGCAATTTCACTGATAAGAAGAAAAATTATCTCTGGATCTGCAAGAAGAATCTGAAGAGTAATATAATAAAATTATTAATGGCTAAGATATCCTCAACCTTTATATCATAGAAATTTCTTTCATTGAAGCCAGGGAGAAGTAAAAGCTGATGCTGAAATGCTTTGGATCAAATGAACCTTGACACAGTACTATAGTCTGAGACCAATCACAGAGAAATGATGAGCAGTGTGTCCAGGCATTTAGGTGTGACACTCTGGTTACGGCTTGCCGGGCTGAATTAGTATCAAATAAAACAACTATCCCAGGCCTTTTACACTCTGGCAACAAAGATCCCAAAGGAACTTAAACTTGTAAAGCAGATATTTGTCAGGATGAATGCAGTCCTTCCCTAGTCACCTTGATAGGACAATGAAACAGAAATATTTAGCTATTATCAGCTGTGTCCTCATTGCTACATGTTCCTTTTGCAAATGATTATAAAAGTAATTGGTCACTATTTTCTGAAACTAATTGATACTACAAGCTGAATCTCCTGGATTTCTTTGAAGCAAACCCATAGCTATTTAGTAATGCGAATAACATTTCTAAAATTTTGCAATAAATCCCTCCTCCATTTAAAAAAAGAAAGAGATGTTAACTATAGAAGTTCTTATTTGGAGGAAGCCCTGTTTAAATCATCTCTCTCTCTCTCTCTCTCTCTCTCTCTCTCTCTCTCTCTCTCTGTCTTCCTCTATCCTCTCTCCTCTCTCCTCTCTCCCCTCTCCCCTCTCCCCTCTCCCCTCTCTCCTCTTTCCCCTCTCCCCTCTCTCCCCTCTCCCCTCTCCCCTCTCTCTCTCTCTCTCTCTCTCTCTCTCTCTCTCTCTCTCTCTCTCTCTGTGTGCCACCATGCCCAGCTAATTTTTTTGTATTTTTAGTAGAGACGTGGTTTCACCATGTTGACCAGGATGGTCTCGATCTCTTGACCTCGTGATCCACCCGCCTGGGCCTCCCAAAGTGCTGGGATTACAGGCTTGAGTCACCGCGCCTGGCCACGAGATATTTTAATATACAAATATAATAAGAGAAAAGCAATACTGTTCTCAAAATTATCTCCTAGTTCTCAACAATACAGGCAGCTAGTCCAACCCTTTTCATCATTTTTTGAAGAAAACAGAAGAGTCATTGCTCTTCCTCAGAATACAACAAGAAAATAACTGCATACATAGATCCTTTTGCTTCACTTCATAACTGCTTCTCTTAACCCCACAGAAAATAATTAGGCAGACCTGAGTTCAAACCCTAAATTCTTCTATTTAATTTTTGACCTTAAACAAGTCTCTTTACTTCCATGGATTCCAGGTTTCTCATCTGTAGCAGGTGTATGAAACCACCATACATTAATCTGTGAAGGATAATGTATTATAAAGACATAGCGATGTGCTTGGCACATAATAGGCACGCAAGAGTGGCAATCCTATATTCCCTGAGATATTGTGATTACGCCTGTGGTTACAAAACAAAATTTTTAAGTTTTAAAGTGCTTTCATGTATCAAATTTGATTCTAGGAAGAAAAGAAGGGAGGAAGGAAGGGAGAAAAAAATGGAATAGACAGGTAAGGTTAACAACTATTATCCCACTTAACAATTTAACAGATGAGGAAACGTGACACAGAAGTTGGTATTACACCCAAGGTCACATAGTAATGACAGAGACTTGGATTTTAAAAATAATTTGGTCCAACTTGTTCTTTTAACAAATGAATAGACAATGTTCAGATAGCTGTGAGAACCTTAGAACCAAAGTGGTGTGCTGCTTTTTAGGACAGTTGTTTTCTGACCACACAGCATTGTTCTCTCACCTGCTGGGTTCCAGAGGGAAGGAAGGGCAGCAGTACCCTATAGACAATCAATTCCACTGAAAGCTTGGGAGAAAAAAAGCATTTGTGTGTGTGTGTGTTTATTGATAGAGTCTGGCTCTGTTGCCCAGGCTGGATTGCAGTGGCATGATCTCAGCTCACTGCAACCTCTGCCTCCCAAGTTCAAACAATTCTCCCAACTCAGCCTCCCAAGTAGCTGGGATTACAGGCATGTGACACCACACCCAGCTAATTTTTGCATTTTTAATAGAGATGGGGTTTCATTATGCTGGCCATGCTGGTCTTGAACTCCTGACCTCAAGCGTCTGCCTGTCTTGGCTTCTCAAAATGCTGGTATTACTGTGCCTGGCCAAAATTGCTTTAACTCTGATCTTAATATTTCCTATACACATTATTGTTTTTAGTTATTATAACTCAATGACTCTCTTCTAGCAAGATAAAGCTTACTCTTTCATGGGACTCTGTGATTCACCACAATGCTGTTTACTAACCGGAATCATATCTTAACAATTGTCTAAAATTACTTACTGATAAGGGGCAGTTATCAGCCCCCTCAAAGCTTTTTGTTAATCTGAGCATTTTAACTGAAGTTTGTAATAATAATTTTAAACTTCTATTAACTAATTTATTTATTGCTATGTAAACTAGTACAAAGTTTCAACATTTTTTAGTTATATTTATGTTGTTTTAATTACTTACCTGGGTATCCATTTCACACCCTTTTAGAACTTTACATTAACACTATCCATAAAGCTTCTATTTAGAACATGTGCATCTTGCTTGAAAATCCCATTTATCTTTTTCTGTAGGTGCTTCTCTCAATTGCCTTCTTTCCCATAACCTTAACCATGCATGTCAAAAAGTATTTAGTAAATGTACAATTGACATTCAGTATTTTCTCATTTCTGAATTCAGTCCCCATAGGGCCAGCACCTCTGCCCTTACTTTAATCAGGGACAGGCAGGATTTTTCAGGGCATTGACTAAACCACTGGCTTCAACAAATGTAAACACATTTCTCCCTCTTCTGTCTTCTCTGAATAGGGACTGAAAAGAGAAAAGGGAGCTCTTGCTGACACACTGACTTATGTATAAATGGCCTTTCAGACTTCTTAGTTCCTCAAGTCCTGACCTGGTAAAAACATCTGCTAGATTGTTACTGTGTGACATGATCCTTGGTCTTGACTTTCTGCTTAACCTTGCATTCTTGCTGTCCATACCTACAAGTGACACCTTGGCTCAGGAGACATCTCAAAGCAGGCTTCATCTATTAGTATCCTTGAATTAGCCTCTCCCTCCCTTCCCTCCTTCCTTCCCTCCCTCCCTCCCTTCCTTCCTTCCTTTCTTCCTTTCTTCCTTCCTTCCTCCTTTTTCTTCTCTCCCACCCTCCATTTTCCCTGACTTCCTTTCATCTCAAAGCAAAATACGAAGAAATAAATAATAACTGTGAGCTTTACCTTGGCTTTCTCACACACTCACCACCTTGTTATCAATGTCTTTAAATGCATTTTTATACCTGTCTACAATATCAATTTTGTATTTTAACATTTTCTTTTTGTAATTTATAACTTCTCTATTTTGATTCTTTTTTATTTTTATTTTTTTTTTTGTATGGGAAGAAAGTATTAGATAGCTGGGCGTGGTGGCTCACGCCTGCAATCCAAGCACTTTGGAGCCCAAGGCAGACGGATCACTTGAGGTCGGGAGTTCAAGATCAGCCTGACCAACATGGTGAAACCCCATCTTTAAAAAAATAAAAAAAGAAAGAATTAGACCTTCTGATATTTATTTATATCTCATCCCTCTATTTTTATATTTATTTTACAATGTACATAAATATTTTAGTAGTATGCATGCATAAATATTTATAAATAACATACACATCGGAGAATGCAAGGTGATAATTGTTGTGTGTCTCGCTCTGTCACCTAGACTGGAGTGCAGTGGCATGATCTCAGCTCACTGCAGCTTCTGCCTCTGGGTTTAATAGATCCTCCCACCTTAGCCTCCTGAGTGGCTGGGACCACAGGCATGTGCCACCACACGTAGCTAACTGTTTCATAATTTTTTGTAGAGAGAGGTTTCATCATGTTGCCCAGTCTGGCCTCAGACTGATGAACTCAAGTGGTTCACCTGCTTCGGCCTCCCAAAGTGCTGGCATTACAAGCATGATCCACTGTGCTCAGCCAGTAATAAATTTTTTAAAATTTATTTTATTGCATTTTAGGTTTTGGGGTACATGTGAAGAATATGCAAGATTTTTGCATAGGTACACACATGGCAGTGTGATTTGCTGCATTCCTCCCCATCACCTATATCTGGCATTTCTCCCCATGCTATCTCCCCCCAACTCCCCACCCCACCGCTGTCCCTCCCCTATTTCCCCCAAACAGACCCCAGTGTGTGATGCTCCCCTCCCTGTGTCCCTGTGTTCTCGTTGTTCAACACCCATCTATGAGTGAGAACATGCAGTGTTTGATTTTCTGTTCTTGTGTCAGTTTGCTGAGAATGATGGTTTCCAGGTTCATCCATGTCCCTACAAAGGACACGAACTCACTGTTTTTGATGGCTGCATAATATTCCATAGTGTATATGTACCACATTTTCCCTGTCCAGTCTATCATCGATGGGCATTTGGGTTGGATTCTTATAATCTTTGTGCTCTTTACAAATCATTGCCTGGGCCAAACCCTAGTTAGGCTTCTGAATTTTCTCCTAGGCCCATCTGTGCACTTCCTTGTCAAATACAGTTTTAGCAAATAACCCTGCTAAGTCAGAATGGCAAGAGCCACCCCCCCGTCCTCAATATCTGATCATCTTTGATGTCTAATTAGTTTCTCATCCTCTGCCACCCCCCAGAGGATGTTTGATCAATCTAGCCTGTCTTCAGCAAAAATACTGTTGTGCCAGTTGAGCCACAATCACCCTTACCCTTCATGTGTCCTCTAGATACTGTGTGTCTACTGATCTCTACCTGACTCCTTTCTTATAAATCCCAGTTCCCCATGCTGAATTGGAGTTGAGTCCAATTTCTCTCCCCTATTGCAAAACCTTGAGGTCCCTATACCTATTGCATTAATTTTAAATAAAGCCTTCCTTATTGTGTTTCACCAAGTATCACTGGATATTTTTTCTTCAATTGTTCTGTCATTGTCCTCGTTCTTGTCCCAGCTTATTATGTCCATAAATTGTGCCTCCTAGTCTGTGAATGGCTTTGCTTTGAAAGTTGACCTAGTACCCTTCCCACTGCTTTTCTCTGGAGTTAACAGTATCAAAAATACTTTCATTTACTAAAACAGGCTCCTTTCTGGAGAGCACTTAGCATAGTGTGGTTGGTGACACAGAGGACGATAATGAGGTTCCCCCCAGAGAACTTGGCCCTAAAACCAAGTACCCAGTTGATGTCAGCGTTAAGTTTATATACCAGATACACTAAGATCAGATTAGAAACTGTGAAAGTAAGTCAATCCCAAGTGGTAGAAATATAAAATCTAAGAACAATACATTCAACAAATGTTTACTGAGTATCTATTATGTGCCAGGCACCCTGTGTAAGGTGCTTGGGATGCATCAGTAAACAAAACAGCTAAAGGTGGACGATTAAACAGACACTAAAGGATGAGATTAATTTAGCCAAGTGAATATCTAGGCAAAAGTGTTCCAAGCAAAGGCATATGAGTGCAGAGGCCTCTCCTGTGCTCCAGGAATTAGGAAAGCAGTAAGAATGCAGTGAGAAGAGCAGAGTGGGCAAGAGCAACAGCTGGATGAGATCTATCAGAGGAGGAGAAGATAAGGTGATGTCAGACAAGAGTATAAAGGTAGGAGAAGATCAGGGAGAGCTATATTGACTATTGTAAAGAGTTTCACTTTTATTCTGTGTAAAACTGGAAGCTATCTCAAGGTCCTTAGTAGAGAAGTAATATACATGATCAAAATTATGTAAGACAGAATCAGTTTGGCAGTTCAAGTGGAGCAAGTGTTGAGCAGAGACAACCGTTAGGCAGCTAGTGTAGTAACTGGTGAGAGATCAAAATAGCTTTGACCGGTGTGGTAGCAAGGCGAAGTAGGTGCTCTCTGGATACATCATTTGGAACATGATGCTATATATTACATGAGGTGTCGGAAGGAGCTTGGAATCAAGGATAACTGCAAAGTGTTTCTCCTGGAAATTGGAAGAATGAGATTTCTATTACTCGATACTAATAAAATGTGGTTAGAGGAGATTTTATGAGTAATTTTAAAAATTTAGTTTGGTGCATACGCGATTTAAGAGATTTCTTAGATATCCAAGGATTTATGTATGTATGTATGTGTGTATGTATATGTATATATGTATGCATGTATATGTGTATGCATGTATGTGTGTATGTATGTATATGTGTATGTATATGTGTGTGTATGTATGTATGTATGTATGTGTTTTTTGAGATGGGATCTTGGTCTGTCACCCAAGCTCGAATGCCAAAGTGCAGTGGCACAATTAAAGCTCATTGGAACCTCTATGTCCCAGGCTCAAGTCATCTTCTTGCCTCAGCCACCCAAGTAGCTGTGACTACAGGCATGCAGCCCCACACCTTGGCTAACATCTTTATTTTTTGTAGAGACAGGGTCTCACTATGTTTCCCAGGCTGATCTTAAACTCGTGAGCTCAAGCGATCCTCCCATGCTGACATCCCAAAGTGCTGAGATTACAGTTGTGAGCACTACACCCAGCACTACACCCACCATAACATGCAAGAGTCACCCTGAAAGACATTATCACTCTCTTCTCTCCTTCTCCTTTCTCCAGATACAATCCTCCCTATCTCCCAATTAATATTTTCCTAGGGAAAATATTCTCCTTGGACCTTCCTAGTTCTGTTCACTCTGTGTCCAACCTATAGAGGTGGTCAACAGAAAAAGAGAAAACATATTGCAAAATTGCCAAAGGTAAAACATATTTAATTGTTGAACTGATGCTTAAAGGAAGCCATAAAGTATAGTCTATGTCACACATTACAGACTTTTATGAATCTTAGGCAGAATCTACAGCGACCTCTTATTTTATACTTGAGAAAGCTGAAGCCCAGGGAGGATAAATGACTTTCAAAAGGTCAGTCATCTAGTTATTACAGAGCTCAAGCTAGAACCCAGAGCTCCTGCAAGCTATTAGAGCATGCTGCCTCTCAGCTGATTTCCTGCTTTTGCTATAATTCATACACTGCAGCATTCACATTCTATTTACATATTTTTATTTGGAAATACAATTAAACGCCAGATTTTTAGCGTAGGGTCACCATTGTCCTGGCCTGAAAAACAAAACTTTGTCTTCTCCTTCCTTTTCTAATTAGATGTCCTTGGAGACCTTCAGTTAACCTCAAGATGAATAGGACTATGGCTTATAAAATGTCAAGCAGATAAATGATTTACACCAGCAAGGTAGTCTGAGATTTAAACCAGGGAAACTTTTTCACTTCAAAAGCCATTTACATGAGTAGAGTTGGGCTATATAAAAATGATGACACTACACTTGTTTCAAAATTATTTATGGAGAGAGTAACAGGCAATCAAAATTTAGAAAACAATTCCTTAAGATTTTGCAGCAGCACTTTCTTCTACTACAGGTTTAGCTGTAATTTCTTACTGAAAGGCTTGCAATCAAATGATAGATGCAATCTCATCGAGGTAGGTAATATGGAATAGCTTTAATTATAACTTTCTAGTTATAGAATATGAAAGATTATGAATTTGGTTATAAGTTTTTAGCTCTACTTTCTGTATCTTCTTCAGAAAAATCTCTCAAGACCACTGATGTTTATTGGACAGAAAAGGCACCAGATTCACGGGGAGCTGTAAATCCTTCTATTCAGTTCTGACAGTACAGAAATAGCCTAGACTTCTTTAAGGTAATTAAATATTTAGCTGCACAATAATCTTTAAATAGAATTAGAACTTACTTTGGAACCTACTTTCAGCCAGCTTCTCTCATTACATTAATGAGACAAATAGGGATTAATGGCGATTATATTTAATAGCAAAGCAATTATTTTGCAATTAATTAATAAAATGTAAAATTATTTTAAGCTGTACATTTAAACATTCTGCCCTTGCCTTACTGCTTTTCAAAGTTCTATCATGGCCTTCTCCTTTTCACACAATGTGCTTAACATGCAACTCACTCACCATATGATGCTGTTGCTCATTCTTCTCACCTGCCCTGAATGTTTCAAATCCCAACTCTCCATCCTCAAATCAATGGCTTTTACAAATTGCCCTTCTAAGCATGGGAAGGTGATTTATTGAAAATTTAATGTAGGCAGATAATCTACTGAGAAATTGACTTATGTTTTATTTCTAAGCTTTATCTCATTAGGAAGAAAAAAAAAAAGATAACTTGTCCCATTTCCAAGAATGAAACAAGAAACTGTTCCTAAGGGCTGAGACTCTGCTTATAAAAATGAGTGGAAAGTAGATGTTTTTGTTCTTCAGAAATAGGAGAAATTTTAGGTTAGAATGAGCTAAGGGTAACTCACTAAGCAGCCACTTTTTTTTTTTTCAAGGTTAAGGTTAGGCAGTTTACACTTGGCTTACATGATAATCTGTTTCCTGAAGACTAAAGGCCTCTGTGACAGTCAAAACAAAGGTACTACTCTGGGGATTTTGTAAAACCCACCACCCTTGTGTAGAGCTACACTGACAAGCCACAAGGAATGACCAGTATTGAAAGTCTTATCATATACATGTGTACAGAGAGATGATGAGCATTTCAGCTGAATTTAATTTGATTTAAACACAAACATATTATCTTGCCTGCATAAGTATTTTAAAAGAATGTAACTTGTTGCTTACAGACTAGGCTCATAAATAGCACAAAGTAGAAAAACAAAAATGATCATATCATTTTAAGTATTTAATGGAGTAAATAAGTAAGTTTATTTCCATTTTCTGGAAGCTATGAGTTTTCATTCATTGTTTTCTTATATCTAAAGTTTTAGTTTGGTGTGTTTAAATTGAAAAGTATGTCACACTGGCATCAAGATTAAGCAGAGCCAAACCACATATTTTTAGTGAAAATATTTTTTTAAATGTCAATGACAGGGGAGGAAAGATACTCAAAATACAACATCACTCTGTCCCAAATCCTCTAAATCAGATGCTTAATTAAAATTTTATTTAGAATGATCAGTCTACCTTCAAGGTTAATGTTATAGAGCCACAGAGTACTGTCACAAAGACATAATCTTTTTACATAATTTAAGTATATCCTGTATGGAGAGTTTTTCCAAAACTTCCAGATCAAACACCAAATGTGATGATAAGAGCATGGCATATGCAACAAGATGAAGAAAGGGCAGATAGAGATCAAAGATAGGCTCTGATGAACCCATCAATAATGGGATATCACTGGTAATTTTTGGTCAGTAAAGTTTTAAAACCAAAGGATCTTTTAAAGCTCCTTGATATCAATACATGTACCTTTGTGCCCTTTCCCTGCAAAACCTTTAAGGGTATTGGATCATAATAAAGTTCAGTTAAATATATTTTATGAATCAATTTTTAGTGAAAATGAGCTGGTGGTAGTAATAATTAGCATTGTTCTTAGCAGCCTAGCCAGAATTTTGCAAGCAGAGTTATACCGCCATCAAAAAAATAATAATAAAGCTATATTTAAGTAATTTTCACACTTAGATCTTGTATTAGTCTATTGTCACAATGCTATAAAGACAAACCTGAGATTGGGTAATTATTAAGAAGTGAGATTTAATTGACTCATAGTTCTGCATGGCTGAGGAGGCCTCAGGAAACTTACAATCATGGCAGAAGGGGAAGCAGGCACGTTTACGTGGTGGCAGCTGAGAGCAAGTGAGCAAGAGCAGGGAAAACTGCCTTATAAAACCTTCAGATCTTGTGAGAACTCACTCACTATCAGGAGAACAGCATGGGGGAACCATCCCCATGATCCAATCACCTCCCATCTGGTCCCTTTTTTGACATGTGGAGATTATACAGATTACAATTCAAAATGAGATTTGAGTGAGGACACATAGCCCAACCGTATCAGATCCTCTGCTTAAAAGCTTTTTGATGTAGAAACTTTTCCTATATTAAGTATTTTTTTCATTATCCAAAAAGAAGTTCTTACAGTCTACCTCCTTAATTGATAGTTAGTAATTCCTCTTTTGGAAAAGATAAGGGAATAATGAGGAACTACATTTACATTACCATTTATACAAAATAAAAGAAACATGGGATTGTTTTTCAAATTCTATGTGTATTAAACATTGCAGGGACACATAAGATATTACCATATCATGAAGTATCAACTAAAATGTTTGAAGATGTCACCTATTTTGCAAACTATATTGGTGGCAGTACAAGTCATACTATAATGAAAAGATCCAAGCCCACCATAGAGGCACATTTATAGCAATTTATTTCCTCACATGTATTATCTTTATTATTTATATTATACAGAATGTGTTTTGTTATGAGGAAAGATGCCTTCTTTGACAAGAAAATGAAGAAAATATTTATGCACAGAGCATAAAGTCTTTCCAAAAGTGTTCATTTAAAAGGTAGGCTTTAGACAGAACTCAATCCTTTTCCTTATATGAAGCACTGAACATGTTAACCTGACTCATGCCAGTTTACAAATTACCATTAATACTCATCCAGAATAAAGCACAATGGGAAGGGTCAAACTATAAAGATTAATGAATGCCACCTGTGGCTTGTAAAGGTTTTTCTTTCTATCTATTTTAAAATACCTGACCTATGCCACAGAATAGCTTATGCTATTATAGTCAATATTAAGTTTACAATGTATCCATTATGTGCACAACTGCAATGCTAAGCAATGTAGGAGGTAAAAAAAAAAAAAAAAAGAAAAAAAAAGAAAATATTTACCTCTAGTTGTGGTAACATAACTTACCAATGATGATATATCCAGAGATTTGTACAGGATAGATATTATCAAATACTCTGCAGAAGAGAATAGTCTGCACATTGTTAGAAATTCACTGGTAATAAACCTTAGGCAAGGCTGACTTCTGTAATAGTTGGGTTTGAAGGTAGCCTTTACAAAACTGGATTCACAAAAGGAAGTTAGGTAGGGTTTTGGGGGCAAGGTAAATTCATGAGCAAATGCATCAGGATAGACTTAGGTACTTTCTGTACATTAGCAGTATCAGCAATATTGCTGATATGAAGCAGATAAAAACACAGGATTCATGTCAGGAGAAAGGAAGAAAAATGATTGGACAAAAAAAGAAAACCTTAAGTTGAAGTCATTAAAGCACCAAAATGAAGTTTGAATTCAGGGCAAGAGAAAATGATAATTGCTCATCCCATGTACCACCAGCAGATCATTTTTGTTTCAAATCAATCTAATGTAGATCTATGCATTGAGAATAAAAACAAAACCCTTAAATCTCTGTTAGACTTAGCTATGAGTGAAAAAGGAGAGAGAAATAATTCTAAGACAAGGAGTATCTAATGACAACGTTGAGAGGATTTTTCAAGGTCATCGTCATCTGTACTAACACATCTTATTCACCTGTTATACATAGCTTACTAATTCCTATATAAGGATTCTTGCTCTTATACTTAATTTACATCAGAATATTCTGTCCTCTGTGTCAATTTTTTCAGACCATATACATCCATCAAATTCTGGTTTGTATCTCCTTTTGTTCTAGTGTATGTTATCAGAATCATCTTCACGTCCACTATACTCCAATTTTCTAAACACCAATACTATTTTTTAAACTCACTGAAGACAATGATTATACTTGCTCTCAATTACAGACTGAACTGTGTCCCTCAAAAATTCATATACTGAAGCTCCAACCCTCAATTTGACTGTATTGAGAGAAAGGTCCTTTAAAGAGATAATTAAAGTCAAATGAGGTTATAAGAGTTGGTCCATAATCCAACAGAACTCATAAAAGATGGGAAAGAGACACCAGCAGTATACTTAGGACTGTCTGAAAGCAAAGAGAGAGGCCTCAGGAGAAACCTAACCTGCTGGTGCTTTGATATTGGACTTCCAGCCTCCAGAACTGTGAAAAATAATTTTTTGTTGTTTAAGCTATCTAGTTTGTTATGGCTGGCCTGGCAAAATAATATACTGCCTGTATTTACTAAATAATGATCTTTTCTCCCTTCTTTGACTCTGATCCTCTGGAGTATAGGAAACAAAATTATCTAATTTCTAAAAGTCTCTTACAATTCTAGGAATATTTCATTTATTGGAATAACATAAGATGATTACATGTAGACATACATGAATAAATGAATTAATTCAAATTCTTACAGAGGAAAGTATTCTTCAGGAAGATTTACAGTACTGATGGGATAAGAGGCTAAAAATCACTTAAAATACCAGTATAAAACAGGAAAAACACATTGTAGTGAAAGTGATTTGGACTTGTATGTCATAAAATCCTGAGTTTGAATCCTGGCTGCTTCAATTAATAACTATGTATGTTGGTCTTCAGTTTCATCATTAAAAAATTTGGATAATAACATTTCTTTGCAATATTAGAAGTAAAAGAGGCTTAAGCACTGATTTTAATTTCTGGTGACACTTAATAAATGTCAGTTATTTTGACAATTTTGAGTCTCTGTTATAAAAAGAATAAATTAGTGAAAAAATTAACCAGAAAAAAAGGGTCCGTGTATAGAAGAGGTCTGAAAGAAGCTCATGAAATATGGAAGATGGGAAAATGAAGAACTTACTAGGAAAACAAAAGGATTGCAAAGCAGTACTGAAAAGCACAGCTCAGCCTGGAAGCCTAACTTTCTAAAAATACCTATGCACACAGCCACACAGTTTGTTGCCCTCACCCCACACCAGTAATGCTAACCAGCCTACAAATAATATGCAAAGAGAGAGAAAGACTGGATTCACATGGAGCTTGAGATTAGGTTGGAGAGTATGGTCAAAAAATAATATAGAGAGAATGAGAGTGCTAGTAAGAATTTCTGTGAAATAGATCCTTACGATGAGTTCACGTCCTTTGTAGGGACATGGATGAACCTGGAAACCATCATTCTCAGCAAACTGACACAAGAGCAGAAAATCAAACACCGTATATTCTCACTCATAGGCGGGTGTTGAACAATGAGAACACATGGACACAGGGAGGGGAGCACTACACACTGGGGTCCGTTGGGGGGAAATGGGGGAGGGGGGGTGGGGAGGTGGGAAGAGATAGCATGGGGAGAAATGACAGATACAGGTGAGGGGACGGAAGACAGCAAACCACACTGCCATGTGTGTACCTATGCAACAATCTTGCATGTTCATCACATGTACCCCAAAACCTAAAATGCAATAAAAAATTTTTAAAAAATAAAAAAATAAAAAATTAAAAAAAAAAGAAAATCCAAGAAGTTGCTCATAGCAAGAAATGATGAGGAAACAGAAATTGTGGTTGTTTTCATGTTCCCATTTTATTATTTCTTGATTTAACCAATACTATGGCTTTCCCAAATTCCACATTTGATTATACTTCAACAGTGGGCCACACTGGGCCCCTTACTATGACTAATCATGTTTCAATTAAATCATGGTCACAGAATTTCAATTTTACGATCACATCATTTCTCACTTATCATGATATATTACTTCACGACATGCGATCAAAGTGTTTATGATTTAGCATTCCCGTTACAATGTCTCCAGATTTTGTGTTTATAAAGAACCTAATGCTTGCTATTATCCTTATAGTAGCTACACTCTCAGCCATATAACTATACTTTACATGATGTTAAAGACATAGCTAGGGGAGTGCACATTATTTCATGACTTTGTAAAAAATGTTATAATTATATAATCACCAGGGATAGCATTCCTTATGCTCAGGGAGTATATAACATCTCAGTAGTTTTCCATTAGAACATTAGTCATATGGGGTTGGCATAAAAGATTAGGTAGATTAGGTACCCTCCCTCAATTCAAGGTTAACTCATAGGAATCACAGAATTCATACTCCCATCGAGACTGGTTTGTCCTTTCTAATAACTTTTCCTCATCTTAATGAGTTATTTGATATTCCAGGAGCTCTTGCCTCTAAAGTATAATACTTTAAATGCTCCTTACTACACAAGTTGAGAGAAAACAAAAACGAATCCAATGTTCGCTATCTATTTAGGTATAAATTAATTATGTAAATTTACTCAAGAGATAGAGGTATTAAAATTTACAAAGAATTTACATGGAGGATTTAGAATTTATATCAAGTGAAAGTTACTCAGAAACAGTAAACAACAATCAATTTTGATGAAAATGTGGTTTCTATTACATGAATTTCCTTATAGAAGATACAGACAGTCTCCTACTTATGATAGTTTGACTTATGATTTTTCTACTTTATGATGGTGCAAAACTGATACATATTCAGGGAAAAGAATACTTCAAATTCTAAATTTTGATCTTTTCCCAGGCTAGTAGTATGCAGTACAATTCTCTCTCATGATGCTGGGCCAAATCATCTAACACAAAGCCTGTCTCATAATAAAGTGCTGAGTATCTCATGTAATATTTTTCCCCCAAGACAGAGTCTTACTCTGTCCCCCAGGCTGGAGTGCAGTGGTAGAATCCCAGCTCATTGTAACCCCCATCTCCCAGGTTCAAGTGATTCTCCTGTCTCAGCCTCCCGAGTAGATGAGACTAAAGGCACCCAACAGTATGCCCAGCTAATTTTCGTATTTTTAGTAGAGATGGTGTTTCACCATGTTGGCCAGGCTAGTCTTGAACTCCTGACCTCAGGTGATCCACCCACCTCAGCCTCTCAAAGTGCTGGAATTACAGGTGTGAGCTACCATTCCTTGCCTCATGTAATTACTGAATACTCTATGGAAGTGTTCTGAGCACATTTAAAGCAGGCTGGGTAACTATGATGTAGATAGGTTAGGTGTTCTCAGTGTATGTTTAACTTAACAATATTTTCAACTTAAAATGGGGTTATGGAGAGGTAGCCCCATTGTAAATCAAGGAATATTTGTATATTTATGTTAGAGAGCTTCAATAAAAAACCAAGTACTGGAGAGGAGGGTCATTTATTCATAGCCTGCATAGATACAGTATAAGAATGATTAAGTTTACTAGCATATTGACTTGATTTCTTCATTCTTTCCCCATAAAGTGTTTTCATGTTATTCACTTGAATGTACACCTAGATACTTATCAAAGCTAAAGAATATTATAGTTTATATAATGTATTTCATATGTAAAATGTTGAGAGTTTTCTTTCTAGAATTTGTAATTAAAGTTACTAAAGCAAAAATGTTTATTTACTTTTTCTTTCTTTTTTCTTTTGGAGGCAGGGTCTTCCTCTGCTACCCAGGTGGGAGCTGAAGTGCAGCAGTAGTGCCATCATAGCTCTCTGCATCCTTGAACTCCTGAACTCAAGAGATCCTCCCACCTCAGCTCCCTATCAAGTAGCTAAGACCACCGGCCCATGCAACCACATATGGCTAATTTCTGTTTTGTTTTGTTTTTAGAGATGGAGGGTCTCACTCTGTTGCCGATGCTGATCTCAAACTCCTGGCATCAAGCAGCCCTTGTGCCCTGGCCTCTGAGAAAACTGTGATTACAGGTGTATGCTACAGCACCCAGCCAGTAAGTTTCTTCAAACATATTTGCCTATATCAAGTAAAGTTCTCCTTAGTCATATGATTCTCTGTGTGTACATGCATTTGTACAGTGAATCTCCTATGCAAAAGACCTCCCAACCTTTGCAAAAGGAGATATCTAAATATTTAAAGTATCTAAAACAAACTTCAGTAAATGGCAAATGGCTGAGCTTTACCTTTCCCTTAGAATTGAGGCTGAAGCCATTTCCAAATCAACCATTACAGCCTACTTTTGTTTAAAATTCTATTCATAGCAAATTTTAGAAACAATAATAGCCCATTACTTGTTCACATAAACAATATCTTTGTCATGAAAATAACTAAATTTTCTAAAAAAAAAAAAATTAGCTAGGAGAGTGGTATTGTTTTGCAGTTTTGCAAGTCTTTCTAAAGAGTATCTTACCAGAAGAGAGCTGGGTTCTGAAAACTGTGTTTAGAATTCAATCTATTGAATTACATTGTTTTGGTTGAAACATATAAAGAAATTCTATCTCACACAGACTTATAGTTGGGAAAGGATGGTGTGCTTTTATAGCTTTCTCAGATAACTGGTTAGTCTTCATTGACAGATTACGAAATTTTGACAGGTGTCAGTTTCCAAAAGAGTAGTTACAAGGTGGATTCTGAAACCACAGCAATAAACTTTCCATACTCTTACATTTTAAACCTCGCCTCTAGCTTGCACTTTGAATATATCTTTTACCTAGGCATAATTTTGTAACAACCTACATTGGACATTTGTAAAATATTGGTCTCTCAGTTGTACTAATTTTTGAAATGTTGACAAGTTTCATTATATAACACCTATATAAAAAACACATCTTCAACATGACCACCAATATTATCAGAAAAGTCTTTAAATATTGGAAAGTTGCAAAACTAAAGCTAGTGGTTGACACAGGCTAATTTCATTTTTGAGAAAATGTCTGCTAAATACCTTCGTCTGAATAACTGTAGTTGACATATCAGTTGTTCTTTCAAGAAAAAATGGTATTGCATTTTAAAAATGGCTGGTTCTATTTTGGCTTTTGTTGTCATTGCTTACGGTGTTTTAGTCATGAAGTCCTTGCCTATACTTATGTACTGAATGGTATTACCTAGGTTTTCTGCTAGGGTTTTTATGGCGTTAGGTCTTATGTTTAAATTTTTAATCCATCTGGAATTAATTTTTGTATAAGGTGTAAGGAAAGAGTCCCATTTCAGCTTTCTGCACATGGCTAGCCAGTCTTCCCAATATCAATTGTTAAACAAAGAATTCTTTCCACATTGCTTGTTTTTGTCTGGGGTGTCAAAGATCATCAAAGATGTGTGGTTTTACTTCCGAGGCCTCTGTTCTGTTCCATTGGTCTATATCTGTTTTGGTACCAGTACCATGCTGTTTTGATTACTGTAGCCTTGTAGTATAGTTTGAAGTCAGGTAGCATGATGCCTCCAGCTTTGTTCTTTTTGCTTAGGATTGTCTTGGCTATGCAGGCTCTTTTTTGGTTCCATATGAAGTTTAAGTCATTTTTTTCTAGTTCTATGAAGAAGGGCAATGGTAGTTTTATGGGGATAGCATTGAATCTATAAATTACTTTAGGAAGTATGGCCATTTTTGTGATATTGATTCTTCCTAACCATGAGCATGGAATGTTTTTCCATCTATTTGTGTCCTCTCTTATTTCCTTGAGCAGTGGTTTGTAGTTCTCCTTGAAGGGGTCCTTCATGTCCTTTGTTACTTGCATTCTTAGGTATTTTAAACTTAATAGCTTCTGCACAGCAAAAAAATAACAATCAGTAGAGTGAACTGGCAACCAACAGAGTTGGAAAAAAATTCTGCAAGCTCCCCATCTGACAAAGGGCTAATATCCAGAATCTACAAAGAACTAAAACAAATATACAAGAAAAAAACAAACGACCTCATCAAAAAGTGGGCAAAAGATATGAACAGACACTTTTCAAAAGAAAACATTCATGTGGCCAACAAACATATGAAAGAATGCTCATCAACACTGGTCACTAGAGAAATGCCAATCAAAACCACATTGAGATACCATCGTATGCCAGTTAGAATGGTGATCATTAAAAAATCTGGAGACAGCACATGCTGGATAGATAGGATGTGGAGAAATAGGAATGCTTTTACACTATTGGTGCCAGTGTAAATTAGTTCAACCATTGTGGAAGACAGTGTGGTGATTACTCAAGGATCTAGAAATAGAAATACCATTTGACCCAGCAATCCCATTACTGGGTATATACCCAAAGAATTATAAATTGATCGATTTTAAAGACACATGCACACATAGGTTCAGTGCAGCACTGTTTACAATAGCAAAGACTTGGAACCAACCCAAATGCCCATCAAAGATAGACTAGATAAAGAAATGTGGGACATATACATCATGGACTACTACACAGCTATAAAAATGGATGAGTCCATATTCTTTGCAGGGACGTAAATGAATCTGGAAATTATCATTCTCAGCAAACTGACACAAGCACAGAAAACCAAACACTGCATGTTCTCACTCATAAGTGGGTGTTGAACGATAAGAACACAGGATGGGGAACATCACACACTGGGGTCTGTTGGGGGTTGGGGGGTTGGGGAGGGATAGCAGGGGGTGGGGAGATTAGGGAAGGATAACATTAGGAGAAATACCTAATGTAGGTGACGGGGAATGGAGGCAGCAAACCACCATGGCATGTGTATACCTACGTAACAATACTGCAAGATCTGCACATGTACTCCATAATTTAATATAACTTTTTTTAAAAAAGGAAAAGTAAAGGGAGAGACACTAGGGGAGCTTATTCACAGAAGGATGACCATGTGCCATGTGAAGTGGCAGCAGGGTCTGCCATCTGCAAGCTAAGGAGAGGCCTCAGAGGAAATCAACCCAGCTGGCATCTTGATCTTAGACTTCCAGCATATAGAACTGTGAGAAAATAAAATTATGTTGTTAAGGCAAAAAAAACCCCCAAAGATGGCTGGTTCAGTTTGCCACCTGAACAAGGGCACAAGTGTTTTATTCTCGAGACAATAGCATACTTTCATATGAAGCAGGAGTACTCTATGTATATTTCCCATTTTGTCACACAAAATATTAAGATATTAAAATCTCAAAGGTTAGATTTTATAAAATTAATAACTTTTGCTGCATCCACATTTCTAAGTGAAAGTAGCTTTTTATTTTAAACAGTGAGCACATGGAGATGAAGAACAGAACAGTTTTGTAACACTGCTTCAACTGTCTAAGGCACCTTTACTCGCTATTGCTTTGTAGCATCACTGCAAATATCAATACAATGAAAAAGTCAAATAATGTATTAAAACATTATGTAAATAATTCGACATTATGGATCCCCTAAAAGCATTTCAGAGACCTCCATAGGTGTATGGCCCACAATTTGAGCACTCCTGTACCGTGTCTTGAGCTAAAGACTCATACGTCATTTAACGATGCACTAGACGTCCTATAGGTACTGTTACGTCAAGAATCTTAACTGATTCTTGGTCACATTTCCTCTTTTTCCCCAAGCTCTTCTTTCGTTTTCTGTCTCAGACACCATCATTTTCCATGTCGTTCAAGTCAGAAACCTAGGCATCACTATTGCTTTTTCCTTTCTCCATAATCCCTTGCATCTAATTATTCCTTCAGTACAATCTCTTACATATTTTCATTTCTGTCTAACATTATAAAGATTGAGTTATTAGAAACCTGGGCATAAACAAACAAACTTCCCTAAAATTCCTTTCCTTCCTTAGTCTTCTCCTCCCATTCATTCTCCACTGTCCTGCTATAGGGAGCTTTTAAAGAAGCAAATCATCTGGATGACGCAATATTCCAAAGGCTCTGCACACAGCCAGAGTTTCAATTTCTACTTTCACTCCTTCCCAGATGAGTGACCCTTGCAAATTACTCAGGTTCTGTGTTAGAGTTTGCCTTAAAAAAAAAAAAAAAAAAAAAAAAAGGAAACATATTTACCACGCATGGTTATAAAGATAGAATGAGAAATTCATATACAGTATTATCTAGATGAATTTGTAGAGTGTTGGTACAACCCTGAAATCTAGCAAATTAATAAATATTATTAATTTTTCAATTCACATCTTAAAATTCTCCCATTTTTATCGTAAATATAATCTGACATGTATTTCTCACTCCTAGAATATGATCTTAACTTTAACTTATATTCACTTATTTCAATATCTTAAATATAGTTGATGTTTAATAATGATTGTCAGTAACTAATGAACATTTTTCTCTAAATTATATACGAATGTACACTTAGTTTTATTACTATTTGCATTTTTCAGTCATATTTCTCAATTATAAAAAATCCTATCTAATTACCAGATTAAAATACATTGTAATATTTTAACACATATAAGCTAAATTGTATAACAAGTTTACTCTGCTAATTTATTGTCCCTAGGTTGACAAAAGTCAAAGCTCAATTTTTAAAACACATTTCTTCTAAAGACTCATATAACAGTAAAAGTTTTAAACCTTCCAATCATAGGTTTTATGAAGGGTAGGGATGATCTATAAAACTCATGAAAATATATGCAATGTTTAATGAATGTCATGTATGTATACATACATTTGTGTGTATATATGTACACACACATATATATGTATGATTTTGGGAAAAATATATGTATGTATATATATATTTGGGAAAAACATATATTGCTTCCTTGAGATTCTCAAAAGAAATCTTTGATCTACACAAGGTTAATGACCACTGTTAAGGAAAACAGCAGAGAGGGCTCAACCCGGTGGCTCACATCTGTAATGCCAGCACTTTGGGAGGCTGAGGCAAGTGGATCATGAGATCAAGAGATCAAAACCATTCTGGCCAAAATGGTGAAACCCCATCTCTACTAAAAATAAAAAAAAAATTAGCTGGGCAGGTGGTGTGCACCTGTAGTCCCAGCTACTCAGGAAGCTGAAGTAGAAGAATCACTTGAACCAGGGAGGAGAAGTTGTGGTGAGCCAAGATCATGCCGCTGCACTTGAGCCTGGAGACAGAGCGAGAGCACATATGTCAAGAAAGAAGGAGAGGAAGAGAGAAGGAAGGGAGGAAGGGACGGAGGGAGGGAGGGAAGGAGGGAGGGAGGAAGGAAGGAAACAAGGAGAGAAAAAGAGAGAGAAAGAAAGAAAATTGCAGAGAATATAGTGCCAGGAGTTGGCAGGGTCCATGACAGACTGGAGGAGATATATTTTTCAGCATGGAAATTTTTTGAACATGTCAAATCATACAATGAAGGCAACTGCCTACCATGTCTACATTTATATAAACTTTGAAAATAAATTATATGAAGTCCACAACTCTGAACCTGAGTATCTGACCCCTGAACAAGAGCCTATAAATAACATCATTAAATTACACTGTCAGTTTTACTGCATGCTTCTTCCTGGTGCACCTTATGTTTGCTCCCAACACTGCTGAGGGCTTAGAAAGAGCCTATGATTATAGTAACTTTGCATTGTGTGTGTTTGTGTGTGTGTGTGTGTTTAGATTTTTTTTGAGATGATCCCATTTAAACTAATGATTAAATTTTTTAAAAACACATATGTATGATGCATAATATATAACCTGAAATTATATACTTGTTATATATATAAATATGAAATATGATATATGTATTTTCATACAATATAAAATATAATTTGCAGTATAAAGTGTAGTTAAATATATAATGCATAATATATGTTTTGTAAAAATTTGTGATTCTTCCATAGAAAATAATCTACATATTTAATGCAGATGATAATTTTATAAGATTTTAACCAAAAAAACCCACTTAAGTAATTCTCTGTAAATAATTAAAAGGCATTTATATTTGAATAACTACACTTAAAAATTTTTATAACAAATATTCAATAGGGATATGTCAGTTTAAGATAGATTTTTCCTTAGAATTATTTTTGTGTTTCAGTTTATAAGTAATTTCATGTTTAAATTTATCTAGTGGACCTGGTTGTCAAAATAGAAGTATGATTGGAAACACAATTTGGAAGTTGGCAATTGATTTTACTTGCTGTGGATGTTAACAGGTGTTCAATTATATGCTATCATGGGAACAGAAATTTGTCCTTAGGTCAAATTGACTAAGGAGCTGTGTTACAAATACATAGATGTGCTATAAGCAAAATATTCTCAAATCAAATTCACTGATTAAAAATTCAGAGGTTTATCTTTAAATTCACTACTTAAAATAGTCCTTGCACTGAAATCATACTTATCAACTTTTCCATCTTTATTATCTGTTCTTGTCTGCTTCATAAAAATCAGAAAATTAAATGCAACGTCTTTCCATTAGTGCACTGTTAAAGCTGTAAATTTAAAAACAAATCAGAGAATATGTAAGTTAAGATCCTCTTAGTAACATTAACTTGCCCAACACTGATTATATATAATTCCTGGATTGCTGGTTAGTGTGCTAAATGTACACTTTATTAAAAGGCATAATAAATGTAGGATAATTAATGCTGTTATGAAAACCCTTACTTTTCACTTTCTTCAGTTATGAAGGTTAAAATGTGCAATCTTAAGACTGTCTTTGCATAGGATTCTACAATATAATAAAATAAACTTGTTGAGAAAATTAATTATATTCACTCAGTAAAAATTATGCCTGCTTTCTTGAATGAAACACTTGCAGAATCTGAATTTAAATGTAGCAGGTAAAAACTTTAATGATTTAATAGTATTCATAAACCCTGATAAATTTACCTCACAAAATGATATTATTATGTCTGAAAAATCTGTAAAACATTCTTTATGTTATATAAAGTTATGAAAGTCTTATCCAGGAAATAATGTAGACACAATCATTTACTATACAGTATATATGCATATCAAAAAACAATTAATTCAATTACTACATTGCATTCATAAAGGAACTTAGAAGATACTAAAGAGAATAAGTAGCAAAGGTCAAGATTTCATTGTTCTTACGATATCTGAAGTGGACTAGAATAAAAGGGTTAACAGACAGCAAAACAATAACAGAAATGAATAATAAAATTAACACAATTAAAGATCCAAGGGAGCCAGAGTCTTTTTATGTTTCATTCAGTGACACATAAAAGATACCTGGGCTATATAACAGGTGCTCAGAAAACATATGTGTAATGAATTAACTTGCATGGTATCTTCAATAACACAAAAATTCAAAAGCTCCCTTTATTGATAGTGAGGTTTCTTGGAGAAAGAGTTAGTAGCAGGTAAGATCTGAATAATCAGCATGAATGCTACTTACTCCAGGAAAAAAAAAAAATCCTAAATTGAATGTGGTCTGCAATGAAAATCCATGCAAGGGTATTTTCAGAAATTCTAGAAATAGTAGTTCAGGAGATTTTACTAATGATTTATCTCACTAGGTTAAACAACAAAAACAGGTGCATTAACTCCAGAAAGACATTAATAAAATGCCCACATTCTCTAGGAAAGTATTCGTGTGTGTGTGTGTGTGTGTGTGTGTGTGTAGCAGCTTAGATGTGGTGGTGATGGTGGTGGTCTTATGTTCCTCTCACTACTTCAGATGTCCATCTAATCAGCCACATAAAGGCACCAGAAAAGTATGGTGAGTATTCTGTAAGTGGATGTAGGAGAGAAAAAGTTGATTTCTTTGTAGAATTAAGAAAGTGTACCTATGCAACAATCTTGCATGATCTGCACATGTACCCCAGAAACTAAAGTATAATTTTAAATATATATATATAGAAAGTTGCAATTGCCACAGTGTAAGTCTCCCATATATATGAGGGGGTGGTGAGATACTAATAAAGTGTAATGGTATTAGTTCTGTAGTAAGCTAACTAAAACTATTCTTGGGAAGCTGTACCACAGATAGATATGTAAACACGTTCATTCATATATTCAGCAAATATTATGTTATATTATTATAAGCCCCCTATGGAAGCTACTTATGTGCATCCTTACTACACTGCCAGTGAAATGCTGATGAGTAAGACATGACACCTGCCTACTAAGGACATTATAATAAACTAAAGAAATGAAGTAGTAACAGTAAAAAAAAAATACATATAAACTGAGAAATATATAATATTCAATTTCTAAAAGTAAATATATGAATAATCCCTGAAAATATATGCAATAATTGGTAAAGCAGCCTATCTTAAAGTGCAGCAGGATAGGATCATGAGGTCTTAACTTTTTTTTTGGTCGTCATGTCATTTGTTAGACAGAATAGATTTAGGAGAATATGTTTGCTGAAAAAGAAGTTGTAATGTATGTTTTAATCAGGTCTCATGCAGCATAGAGTAATTTGGCTATTTGAATCCCTGTTTGTACCAGAAAAACAATTACTTAGCTACCTTGCATGCACAAAGGTAATTAGTGTTCCTGCCTTACATAAGAAGACATGGGCTTTGTCAAGAAATATAGTATCTTTGTCAAGGTACATGTGCCCACCTTGGTTCTATATTGATCATCTTGTCAATATTTCAATATCATTTGGACAACAACATAACCATGATAGGCTTGAATAAAGACAATCAGAAATGACTGCTTAAAAGTTCTATCATGAAAGGCCTTCAAGACAACTCAGCCTCCCCAGAAGCCATGTGTCTATCAGCTTGTCTAGGGAGGAAAACTAACCATTTATATATATAACTATTCTGTTAAATGGTGGGTTGTAGAGCATGTAAGAGACATATTTATGATATTTGGAATCAAACAGATAGCCTTATAGTGTATCTGATGATTTCCTGTTTATATTTGCAATAGACTGAATTTTGTGTTTCACCATAATTCAAATGTTGAAATCCGAACTCCCATTATGATGGTATTAAGAGGTACAGCCTTTGGGAGGAAATTAGGTTATAAGACGGGAGCCCTTATAAATGAGTTTAGCACCTTCATGAAAGAGATCCCAGAGAGCTCCTGCTCTCTTTCCACCATGTGATGATGCACTGAGAAGTCAGCAGTCTGAAACCTAGAAGAGTTCCCTCAACATGCTGGAACCCTCATTTCAGACTTCTAGCCTCCAGAACTGTGAGAAATAAATTTCTTTATAAACCACTCTGTCTATGGTTCTTTGTTATAGTAGCCTGAACAGACTATGATAATCTTTATATGAAAATGCATTTATTTATTTATTTATTTATTTATTTATTTATTTATTTTGAGATAGAGTGTCACTTTTTTGTCAAGGCTGGAGTGCAATGGTGCAATCTCAATTGACTGCAACCTCTGCCTCCCAGGTTCAAGCAAATCTCCTGTCTCAGCCTCCTGAGTAGCTGGAATGACAGGTGCACACCACCATACCCAGCTAATTTTGTATTTTTAGTAGAGACAGGGTTTCACTATGTTGGCCAGTCTGGTCTCAAACTCCTGACCTCAGGCTTGAGCCACCGCACCTGGCTTGAAAAATGTACTTCCTATTGTCAAACATAAGCGCATCCTTCTTGAGGTTACTTAGCTCCTTAATGTAGTTCCTGTTGAGTTTTCATTTACACATAAGTAGAGTGCCCAGATGTAGAAGTTTAAGAGCTGGGTTAGAATAAGGCCTGTTTATTATCATCACTATATATATATATATATATATATATAGAGAGAGAGAGAGAGAGAGAGAGAGAGAGAGAGAGAGAGTCAGAGTCTGAAACCTATTGTGAATATGTAAGTAGTTCAGGGCTAAAGGCCCTGATTATAGGTGTGACAACTATTTACTGGAAGACAAAAACAGAAAAGAAAGCAAAAGGCATAAAAATGTCAGCCCATACAGGTCACAAAAGAAAGATAATATTTTTTGAACTTAAACCCTCTTAGAAGCAACTTATTCAAAACAGTGTGAAGATTTGGCTTAATTGTTAAGGTAAATGTTGCTCATATTACAGCTTCAAACAAAAAGAGCCATGAGACGCCGAAGGCCAGCAAATGTATTTTGGCCATTAGACTATAATCCCTTAGAGGGAAGGAACTCTGTGGGAAGGAACCTCTCACATCCTCCTCCTTTCCAGAGCAGAGAACAAAACAGCAGTTAGTATGTGCTATGAAAATGACAGCTGTTATTAATAATTCTTTTCATGTCAGTCAGTGGAATGTCTAAAAGAAGCTTCTGTCACATTTTTCATCAAGATACTGTGCTACATTACCTAACAAGAAGGTCAAGGCACTGGTAAAGCAAGAGCAATATAAAGAGATTTAGAGAGAGAAAGAGACAGAGAGAAGGAAAAAGAGAGAGAGAGAGAAAGAAAAATAGGAGAGTACAGAATAATTGAAAAAGAGAAAAAGAAAAATAAAGAAACTACTTAATTTAGGCATAAATATACAATTTTCTCATTTTTTGAAAAGTTAATCATTTATTTGAAATGTCTTTGTTTTTGCTAAACATGTCAAGAAGCACCAAAATCTGTTCTGTGCTTATGGACTTAAAAGTCCTAACCTTATCCTTGTCAAGTTGAGCATTAATCACTGATATTTTTAAAATAGAAATGAATATAAATAATTAGTAACTCACACTTCTTTTTTTTCCCCCAGGACAATAACTTATCTTCCCTATTCCATGACTCCCAAATACTGTAATGGATTTCTATGAACTCATTCAAGGCAAAACATTTTGAGAGACACATTCAACCAAGTAAAAAGGCAACCTATAAAATGGGAGAAAATATTTGCAAATCATTATATCTGATAAGAGGTTAATATCTAGGATATATGAAGAATTCCTGCAGCTCAACAACAAAATAACACAATTAAAAAACTGCCAAAGGACTTGAACAGGTATTTCAATGAAGATATACAAACGACCAACAAGCATATGAAAAGATGCTCAATATCACTAATTATTAGGGCAATGTACATCAAAACCATAATGAGATAATACCATACCTATCAGGATGGCCACTCATCAGAAAAACATAAAATAACAAATGTTCTGAGTATGTAGAAAAACTGGAATTCTGTTCTGTTGCTGGGAATGTCAAATGGTGCAATCATTATGAAAAACAGTATGATGCTTCCTCAAAAAATTAAAAATAAAATTACCATATGATGTGACAATTCAACTTGTGGGTATATATTTAAAAGAATTGAAAATGAACTCCCATTCACAATTCTTACAAAGAGAATAAAATACCTAGGAATACAACTAACAAAGAATGTAAAGGACCTCTTCAAGGAGAACTACAAACCACTGCTCAATGAAATAAAAGAAGACACAAACAGATGGAGAAACATTCCATGTTCATGGTTAGGAAGAATCAATATTGTGAAAATGGCCATACTGCCCAAAGTAATCTATAGATTCAATGCTATCCCCATCAAGCTACCAAAGACCTTCACAGAACTGCAAAAAACAACTTTAAACTTCATATGGAACCAAAAAAGAGCCTGCAAAGCCAAGACAATCCAAAGCAAAAAAAGACAAAGCTGGAGGCATCACACTGCCAGACCTCAAACCACACTACAAGGCTACAGTAATCAAAACAGCATGGTACTGGTACAAAAACAGAGACATAGAGCAATGGAACAGAACAGAGACCCCAGAAGAAAAACCACACATCTACAACCATCTGATCTTTGACAAACCTGGCAAAAACAAGCAATGGGGAAAGGACTCCATGTTTAATAAATGGTGTTGGGAAAATTGGCTAGCAATGTGCAGAAAGCAGAAACTGGACCCCTACCTGTCACCTTACACTAAAATTAACTCCAGATAGATCAAAGATTTAAACATAAAACCTAATACCCTAAAAGCACTAGAAGAAAACATAGGCAAAACCATCCAGGACATAGGCACAGGAAAGGACTTCATGATTAAAACACCAAAAGCAATGACAATAAAAGCCAAAATAAACAAATAGGATCTAATTAAACTCCAGAGCTTCTGTACAGCAAAAGAAAGCATCATTAGAGTGAATCAGCAACAAGCAGAATGGGAAAAAATTTTTGCAATCCACCGATCTGACAAAGAGCTAATATCCAGAATCTACAAAGAACTAAAACAGATATACAAGAAAAAAACAAACAACCCCATTCAAAAGTGGGCAAAAGATATGAAGATTTTCAAAAGAGGACATATATGAAGCCAACAAACATGAAAAACTGCTCATCATCACTGGTCATTAGAGAAATGCAAATCAAAACCACACTGAGATATCATCTCACACCAGTTAGAGCAATGATCATTAAAAAATCTGGAATCAACAGATGCTGGAGAGGATGTAGAGAAATAGGAACACTCTCACACAGTTGGTGGGAGTGTAAATTAGTTCAACCATTGTGGAAGACAGTGTGGTGGTTTCTCAAGGATCTAGAAATAGAAATTTCATTTGACCTAGCAATCCCATTACTGGGTATATACCCAAAGAACTATAAATCATTCTACTACAAAGACACATGCACACGTATGTTCATTGCAGCCCTGTGTACAACAACAAAGATCTGGAACCAACCCAAATGCCCATCAATGATAGACTGGACAAAGAAAATGTGGCACATATACACCATGGAATACTATGCAGCCATAAAAAACAATGAGTTTGTGTCCTTTGTAGGAACTTGGATGAATCTGGAAACCATAATTCTCAGCAAACTGACACAAGAACAGAAAGCCAAACACAATATATTCTCACTCATAGGTGGGTGTTGAACAACGAGAACATGTGGACTCAGGGAGAGGAGCATCACACACTGAGGACAGTTGGGGGTGGGTAGGGGAGAGACAGCTGGTGGTGGGGAGGGAGGGTAGGGTAGGGAGGAATAACATGGGCAGAAATGCCAGATACAGTATGTACCTAAAGTAAAATAAATAAATTTAAAAAAATATTAATCTACCTGTTTAAAATGTCTAACAATTAGAAAAAAAAGTAAAAATGAATTGAAAACAGGGTCTCAAAGAGATGTTTGTGCAGTTATGTTCATAGCAGCATTATTTATCATCACCAAAAGGTGAAAGCAACCCAGTGTCCATCTATAGGTAAATGTATAAACAAAATGTATCTAATACTACTCAACTTGTTGAAGAAAGGCAATTTTGACATATGCTACAACATGGGTATGATCCTTGAGGACATTATACTAAGTTAAATAAGCTAGTCCACTTGTATGAGAGATCTAGCCGAATTCATAGAAACTGAAAGGAGAATGGTGATTGCCAGGGACTAGGTGGGGAGGAAACAGGATGTTGTTGTTTAATAGGTACAGGGTTTTGGTTTTGCAAGATGATAAATTTCTAGAGGTTGATTGCACATCAGTGTGAACAATATGTAACTTTAAATGATTAAGTTAGTCAATTTTGTGCTAAAAGGATGTTACCACAATTTTTAAATATAGATTTTCACTTTAAAAAAATTACCCTTTGACAAATGTCTCAACCTTACTACTTATGTGATGAACGGACATACCACCAGAATAAACCTCTATGACCGATTATACTCAAACAGAGCTGACGGGACCAATCAACTGCTCATTTCTCAAATTGCAGTATTTTTTATCAAACAAGTTATGCTACATTTTAGGCACTTGGACCATATTGTTTTGGTTCTCTGAAGGAATTCTCTATGAATGTCTGTGTAAAATTATACATTGAGGGTTTTTGATTTAAGATTAGAGTAAGTTCTTCTCATTTCTCTTTTAATCCTTGCTCTATACTCATACTTGAAGATCAATTCAACTGTCTTCCCCTGTGAGGGATTCTCTCTTTGACCTTGCTGACCACTTTTTCCTTTGGACCACCATATTGTTTTGCAAGCAACTTATTTATTGCATTTATTGCCCAATTAAGTTTATCTTAGCTGTGAGCTCCTTAAGGGTAAAGATGCCTCTTACTCATCTATGTGTCCCAAGAACTCAGTAGAGAGCTGGGCAGGAAATAGAAGTTCAGTATTTATTTATGGGGTGATGTTGAAGTCATGTCTTGTAAAACTGCCTTATTAAAGAATTGCAAAATAAGGTCCTCTCAGAGATCAGAACTATGAACAAGAAAGAGAGAAAATGCCCACACTTTCCTTCTTTTTACTAAATAATATGAGGTAGAATTTTATTTTTCTTTGTTGACTTGAGTGCCAAGAAGCTCAATGCCAAAAGTCTGTCCTAAATATAGGTTTACCTCCAGTGTTAGTAATCTAGTATTAGTAATGTGGTATTATTGCACTACTATCCCATCCTATCTTAACCTTGAGTGAGTGCTATTGCAACATTATCTTCTTATAAACGGCCTCAAGCCTATTTTGGAAGGAAGTGGGCTATGATTAAAATATGTAAAATATGCAATATGAGGATAAATATGAAGGTGCTGCTTTAAAGCTGTTCTCTTTAGTTGTTTTTCTTTGTTCCATGAATAACGTTTCCCACATTTCAGTAGAATCCTAATCAGCTGTGCTCTCATTACTACAATATCTGTTCTTTTCCATGCTATCTGGTTCAATTCTGAGTAGGTGGTACAGTCTATTCTCCACAATTTTTTTTTTAATGTATATTCACTTGTGTGTCATATTATTATTTTTATCATGAACAGTGGGAGAAATATTTTTCAAAGTAATAAGAATCTAGTCCAGATCCTTTCTATGTACTATATGCACAGTTTAGTTGGCATAACTATGACAATAGAAAATAGGATTCCTTTCTTAACAATTTTGAACCTCAGAATTTAGGAGACCTGTATATAGATTTAGATTTAAGACTGTCTATGATTCCTTGGAAAAATCATCTGATTGCTTTGAACGGCATTAGCTCAAAAGTTCTTTGCAGCTGTAAAGACCTTAAGGATCTATCAGTGATGTCTAGAATGATAGTTGTGGTGATAAACCTTTTCGTGGTAATAAGCATAAATGCTCGTTTGCAAGTGCACATGCATATGATTACATATTGCTTTCCATAAAAAGAAGTAACCCTGAATATCATGTGAAAATAGTATTCCATTCAGGTTAATATAAAATTTAAAAAATCAAACTGTAGAACTCAGTATTATAAATGCATTTGCTATAAACCTCTTAATTAAATGTATCACCAACATTATTTTACTTATGGCTTAGAATAACACAACTGAAAAGATAGTTTCAAAATAATAACACAACTTCTCATCCTGATATCTAAGATAGACCCTGGTCTGGTACCACTTACCTCTCCTGTCTGTATATGAGGATTTCCTATGCTTCACTAATAAAAGCCTACTTCCTCTTCAGACTCATTAAATTGTTGGAATATACTGCAGGTTAATTCCTGCTCCCTGAAAAATGTATTCCAACCATTTGTGACAAACCACATTGACATGTCATTTAAGGTCTAGTCTGATAGTCCACCAAGTGAAGCATTACCTGGCTATTTGGTAGACAGGTAGCTTAAAATGTTCTGCCCATTTTCTACATCTTTTTATATCACAGAGTCCTTACTACTTAACTTCTGAATTAACATCTAGTAATGCACCAACTCTGGAACAGACTAGCTAGTTCATTGATAAGTAGGACTTCTCCTTGGCAGACACTGGCACATATTTAGACTTCGTTTACCAGATTCTTTACATCTAGAGGGGCCACATGGCTGGTTCTATCCATCAATATGTGGCCAAAAACACTGTACATGCCTGTGAGACCTAACTCTGAAACCTTTTAAAATCCTGCATGCATTCTCCTCCTTTGTACTTTTCTAATGGCCCCATACAGAGGATTCCACAAGGATGAAAAGATTCTAGCAGATTGCAGAGATCCTAGGTGCCTCAGTAACTATGTGTAATAGAGCTCTTCTCTCTACCTCAATAGATCACTTTCTAAGATATTCTTATACTTCTGTGACCATTTTTCACTTCCCTCATTGATCATGCAAGACTGGAAATATAGCCAATGCTTTTTCAAATTCTCTATATAAGCAACTACAATTATTTAATAACATTCATTCAAAATGAGTATACATTTAATAGAAAATTCACATTGTCTTTAAACTTCCCATATTATTATGTATTCTATTATTCATAAAATACTCTAAATAATTATTTTATGCATTTAGATTCTACTCAGAGATAATGCTATTATATATCCATACATTTTAAAAAGTAAAACAAAATGTAATCCTTTAGTATTTACTACAAAAGATAATGATAAGGTTCAGTTTTTTTCTGATTGTTGTACCTTATATGTGTTGTAATATGTAATATAAAACCAGAAATTGAAAAAGAAAATTTTTGAGAGTCCATAAACACATTCTCAAGTCACTGAAATAACACACACAGTTGGTGTATGAATGAGTTCATGAATCATTTATCAGTGGTGATAGAAATAGAAATTGTTTACCTCAGAAGTCTATCTTTGTTACAGTACCCTGTAAATGCATTCAATATTTGAATCTCTACTTTGAGAGAACTTTCGCCAAATGCTTATTCCATGCCAGGTGCTTTACATATATCATTGTACTTATTGGATACAACTCTGAGAGTTATTTTTATCCCATTGCAGAGATGAAACACTTTAACAAATAACTCAATTCATAAATGGCAAAGCCATGACTGGAACCCACATCTGACTTACTCTTCTATGCAAATTCCAACACAAAATTTTCTCCAAAACTTCTCATCTATGTACTCTTTCATGACACCTTGTTTACCTTTACTTCTCTATTCTAAATATCAACACGAGTCAAATAGATATCATTACTTAATGAGTTCCTAGAGTATGATAAACATAATACAGTTTTTAAGACCACATGAGCTGGGATTTTATTAAAGAGGTCACATTGACAGATGGCCACTTCTATTGTTACTATTGTTTCTATACTATTTTCCTTCCCTCCTTGGGAATCCCAGTTTTCAATCTCTAGTTATCAGGTTATACTGATCATTAACTTCATTGTTGCAACCATTTAATAATATTGCAATTACCCCTCCTTGTGTCTCAACTATTTTAACTCCTGCCTAACTTCCACTCACCTCAACATGACTTCTAATTTAGTTGTTGGCAATTTCAATACATACATATATGATCCTTCCGAAAATCTGGTCTCTTAATTCCTTGATCTTATTTCCTCTAAACCTCTTGTCCTCCACCTTATCTCAGACAAATATGTTCAAGTCATTTATATACATGTTCATTACTAGTAGTAATGAATATTTCTATATTCCCTATTTCATGTATCTACATCTCTATCATCTTCTGTCTCTCTAGCTCATTTGCTGTAGTATACCAACTCTAACAATCTTTTGATGCCAACATGACCTTCAATCAATTGATCATGTGTATTTTTTCAAGGCCCCCCAACATCTTTTATTAGGCAAAATTACAACCCTACATAAATCTAACTCACTGCTTCTTCGACACCTGCACCTGTGCAATTAAACATGCACAGAGAAACACACAGGCCTTAATGATCTCACTTTAAATTCAATTTGACAAATTGTTAGAGGACTCCTATAGCCCACAGTATAATATATTTTACCAGTCCATATACTTTCCACTATCTTGGAGAACTATTTCATATTTTTACCTGTCTTCCCAACACCTCCACCCTAATGTTCTCCGTCCATTATTCTCCCTGAAATAAACAGGGAGAAGCTTTAGAAAGTCTCACAGCCTCATATACCTACTCACAACTGAACTCATATACTCTGTCCTCTACCAAGTTTCTTGAGATAAAAATATTTACTCCTCAGTAAAATCTTCCCTTATGCACAAATATAATTTCTTTTCACCTATACAAGAATGGTACATTGAAATTCTTCTCTTTGCATCACTACTTTTTTGTAAGGTAGTCACAGTAATCACCATCAGCAAAACAAAAATGTTATTCTTCTCCCTTCTTAAACATAATCCTGCTTTAAACCACATTTTACTCACTAGTTATAATTCCAATTGTCTTCTCTGTTTTACAACAAAATATCTAGAGAGTGTTGACCATTGTTAGTAACACTATTTTCATCCTCTTATAATTTGTAATCCTTTCCAATCAGATGTTTTCTCTGATAATTACCCCAAAAGTATCCTTGTCAAGATCATCAATGAACTCCAGATTGCCAAAGTAAATGGCCATCTTTTCAATTCTTACCATACATTGCTTGTCAACATCAAGTCCATTGTCCTTGATAAACCTTCTTCTTTGGCTTCCATGACACCACACTATTTGTTCTCTTCTAACCACATTATTATCCTATTTCAATTTCTTTTGTTCATTTTACCTCCTCTTTCAGATCTCTTAAGGCTAGAATTTCCTAGAACTTAGTCCTATCTTCTTTTCTCTTCTCTGTTTATATCCATTCCTGTGTGACCTCTGTTACAAATGCCCATCAATGACAGAGTGGATAGGGAAAATGTGATACATATACACCATGGAATATTATGCAGCCATCAAAAATGATGAGTTCGTGTCCTTTGTAGGAACATGGATGAACCTGGAAATCATCACTCTCAGCAAACTGACACAAGAGCAGAAAATCAAACACCGCATGTTCTCACTCTTAGGTGGGTGTTGAACAATGAAAACACATGGACACAGGGAAGGGAGCACTACACACTGGGGTCCATTGGGGGGAAATGGAGGAGGGACGGAGGTGGGGAGGTGGGAAGAGATAGCATGGGGAGAAATGACAGATAGAGGTGAGGGGAAGAAAGGCAGCAAACCACACTGCCATGTGTGTACCTATGCAACAATCTTGCATATTCTTCACATGTACCCCAAAACCTAAAATGCAATGAAAAAATAAAATAAAATACAAAAAAAGAATATGACTTTTAATAACACCTATATGACCTTGTCACATAAATTTATATTTCATATCTAGACATGTCTTCCGAATATCCAAATTATATAGGCGGCTGCCTACCTGACAAATTCATTGAGATGTCAAATAGATATTACAAAACTGGCATGCCTCAAACTGCAGTTTTAATTTCCTTTGGCCCCTACAAACTTATTCCACTCAGACTCTATCTCATTTCTCATATAGGTGGATAGCAATTGCATCTTCTCAGTTAGATGAAATAAAAATGTTGGCTTCATTTCAGATCTTTCCCTTCTCTTGTATGTGCATCCAATTTGTTGGAAACTCTATTTTAATATCTTTACACATATGCAGAATCCCCAGCTATTTCTCAAAATTTCTATTGCTACCATCCTGATACCAAGTCATAGTTATCACTCACCTGGATTACTATATTCATTTCTTAACTGGTTTTCCTTTCTCTACCTATGTGCAAACTATTTTGAACACAGTAGGTACAGTGATCCTTGAATAATATTGGGTAAGTCTCTCTTCTGTTCTAAATCCTCTAATAGTTCTTCATCTAAGGGTGAAACTCAAGTAATTACAGGCACCTGTGAGGCACTACAGCGGATATATGATTAGGCTCCACTCCCTTTCTGACCTAACGGCTTCCTCATTCACTTACCTCCAAGTACCTGACCACTTTATTTTACAGTGAACATACCAGATACGCTCATGCTTTAAAGGCTTGTACTGTTATTAGTCCTTAGAGTGTTGTCCTCCTGATATCTGCTTCAATATTCCCCTGAACTTAAAGTCTTTGCTCAGGTGCCATCTTCTTACTGAGGCCAATTTTGACCACCTAATTTAAAAATGCAACTGGATTTCCTTCCCTTCCCTATTATCTGTGTTTTCAATAGCACTAACCACTCTTTACTATCTCAATAATGTGTGTGTGTGTGCATATGTCTATGTGTGCACATGTGTGTCTCCTTAATGTAATCCAAATGCCTACAGTCCCAGACAGTTAGATGTTCGGAAAATATTTTCTATATAAAATAGTGAAGCATAAGCTTACCGAAACTTACATCCTACTCACCTGGACACACACATACAGATGTACACACACACAGGGACACACCCTCCTAAAGAGAATTGGAAATCCGTCCTCACTAATTGAAATATGACAGTCTACATCTAAAGAATAACTAATAATTATTTTTATAGGATAATAAGCCTAAAATTATGAGGGACTTTAAAGGTGGTATAATCCAATAATGATTTAATATTTATATTTCTTCTATGTGTTTTTTTTTTTCATATTACTTTTCTAGTCTGTGCTTGAATACTGCAGTAATGGGGGACATTTTGCTGGTTTGCAGTGAGAAAATTGAAAGTCAATGTTATATACTGTTGCCTAAGATTACATAACTATTAAAGATAGTAGCAAGGTTAGAATGTGACACCAGGTCTCTTTTCTAGCAGACTAGTGTTCTTTACTACCCCGAACTCTCTATATAAAAGTATAAATGCATATATATATATATATATATATATATATATATATATCTGTGAAATAAACTAAATAACTATTTTATTAACTGACAATTTTAAAACAATTATAAAACTAATGTTAAAACATTATAAAATGTCCACAGATGTAGACAACCTTCAAAAAATGTAAAACAAATTTTTTAATTTTAAATTATTTGGTAAATTTTCTCATTATAAAAAAAAATTCAGTTCATAAGATCATGTTGCCAAGAAATACTAGGCCTGTAGAAAACAAAAATTAATTAAAAGAACATGGTAGAAGATTCTATAGGTAACTTCAAAACAGCATTTCACTATGCTTTAAAAAATCTACCTTCACATTAAATAGTTGAAGACAAGAATGAAAGCAAAAACATTCAGTATTTAGATAAAAAAACAAAGCCCTTAAAAAGAATGAAAGCAAAAACATACAAAATTTAGATTTTAAAAAAGCCCAAAATAATTCAGGCAAAGATAGGCTAAACAACTTAGAAAAGTAACTTTCTACTTCCTGGTGAAAAGAAAGAGATACTGGATACAAACAAGCCTAAACACTATGGCTGAATTGTGAAGGTTTTTTATATTTTAATTGGTTTGGATTTGTGATTAGTATACTACACTAAGACACAAATGAATTTAAAAAGTAATAAAATGACACGAGACAATGAAATACTCATAATTATGATGCCTAACGACAGCACAGCAATCAGGAATAACAAACTCTAAGTACCCATTAAACTCTTCAAATTTCTAAAGATCTTCATATCAGAGCTCTCCTGTGTAAAGATGTTATATTTAATAGATAAAAGGAGAATTTTTATTACTGTGAAACTCTGAAATGTAAAACAGCTTGACATTTTTGATACACCATGTCAGTATATTATGTTCAAATAGACTTTATTCTGTGCAGCTCAATAGAAACTTATAAAACTTCAAAAGAATACAGCATCTTAGGATCATTTCTCAGAAGAAAGTTTATGATAGTATGTCAGAAAATATACAAAGATTATTTTCAAAACAATAAACACACTTCATTAAAACTTTTGTAAATGAATAATCAGTTACTACCTTTCTTCTTTGTGCTCTTATTTTTCATATTTTTATATGCATATGCTACTTTCATGTGTTTGTTTACCTACATCTTTATACACATACGTCTATTAGTTTCTTGATATAGAAAGTTACAGATATACAACGTTAGAGTGGGAAGATAATTTACTGGCAGTCTATTACAAACTCCTGGTTTTAATAATTGAGAAATAGAAGCGAAAGTCTTAAAAATAACTACTCATTAATGGAACACAGGTCTCCTGCCCCTGGTGGCATTGTTCTTCCTAATATTCCACACTGCTCCACTGTATACAGTGAGGTGATAGAGCCTCATTAAACAGAATTTTTGCTAAGCCCTGATATTTATGTACATATTAGGTTTGATGATCTTTGCTTGAATAGGAGATTTAAAAATGACTTCAACTTCAATTGCCAAAATTACTACCTGCATGGAAATTCTTTCACAGTATACTGACTGTGTTAAATAACTTATTTACAATGACTAAATAAATGAAAAGATATGTATTTGGCTTTCCAGGTGGTTAAAAATAATATTATACAGTTGCTCTTGTTACAAAATTAAATAGCATACTTTTTTAAAGGTATGGTGTACACCTTGTAGCATAACAATCTCTCAAAGTTGTGAGGAACCTTAAGGGTATATACATGGAGAAGCATCTATTTTTTTTTTTTTTTTTTTTTTTTTTTTTTTTTTTTTGAGACGGGAGTTTCGCCCTTGTTACCCAGGCTGGAGTGCAATGGCGCGATCTCGGCTCACCGCAACCTCCGCCTCCTGGGCTCAGGCAATTCTCCTGCCTCAGCCTCCTGAGTAGCTGGGATTACAGGCACGTGCCACCATGCCCAGCTAATTTTTTGCACTTTTAGTAGAGACGGGGTTTCACCATGTTGACCAGGATGGTCTCGATCTCTCGACCTCGTGATCCACCCGCCTCGGCCTCCCAAAGTGCTGGGATTACAGGCTTGAGCCACTGCGCCCGGCCACATCTATTATTTTTATTTGTTTTACCTGCCATACGAATTTTCTAAGGAAAAAAAAAAAGTCAAACAAAAGTTAACCAATATTTTTGTATAGTCATTCTTCCCTTTCAGGTGGAGATAGTTTAAGTTGTAAACCAAGCCTTGCTGGAGGGAAACTAATTTATTAGACCAGTTTGTTTTGTTTTGTTTTGTTTTGTTTTGTTTTGTTTTGTTTAATTTTAGTGTTTTAGGGTTCAAGAGAGTTACCTCCTAGAGATCTTCAAAAACACTGATTCGGGATTCTCCTTTAATCTTCCACTTATTAGAGTATTTTAACACACATCCTAGCTGAAATATGCACCCTGATGTCTGTATAAATAAGGGTGATTTTTTTTCTCATCTCTTTTGGGTTTCTACCATTAGCACGACTGATTTTATTTTCAGAAATGTACTCGATCACAGGAGAACTAGAATAATGCTAACTCTACGTGGAGAAGGATTTTATTGGCTTGATTAAAACTTAAAATACAAATGGTTTGTGTAGTTATTAATCCATTTATAAAATAAATACTATAGCTACTATCTATATCCCTATACTAATAAAGTAATAAAGGCTAATAAAATTCAACTCTACAATACATAAACCTGGCTTCAGAGGATAATGTCTTCATAAGCAACGAGTTACACATGCAATCATAAGATAAACAGTGTCAAGAGACTTGGAAAAAAGCCCAATCTAAAATATATATGACCCTAAAAAGAAAAACAAAAAGAGGAGTTGGCATTTTCAAATTGGATGACAGTATGAAAAATCTAGGGAAAATCCCAAATTTATGAGATTGAGACTGGGAAAGCAGGGTCATTGTTAATCGAACCAAGGATGCTCAGATCTGAAAATGTCTATAGACATTATTTCATTTAGCTATCAACATTGCCCTTTAATAAATTTTACAATATTCTTGAGGAGTGCATTTTGTTACTTCCTATTGAATAATTCCTGTGATGATAATTTTTAAAAGAAAAAAATTATAACTATATGTTTATCCCACCTTGAAAAATAATGGTTAGCAAAAAATAAAAAATAAAATAAATAGGATTTATGGCTTAGAATGTTTTTACATGTTATGCAATATTATTTGTGATATTGCTTATTTGTTTTTCCCTAAGTTTGATAAAGTATATGAGTAAAACAGAAAAAAAAAACATATTTAAAAGAATCTAGTAATTATCAGTTCTTTTAATGATAAAGTAAAATAAAGTAAACTTTGGTGAAGTTTTACTTATAAATGGCAATCACTGTACTATTGCCGCCAGGGGAAAAAAAAAAAAAAAGCAGAAATATTTTTTCCTTAAAATAGCCATAGACAAAGGCCTGCTCTCAGGTTCATTTATATGGCTTCTATCTGGATTACTTTTTTTTTTTGGTAGAGACAGGGTTTCTCCATGTTGGTCAGGCTGGTCTTGAACTTTGGACTTTAGGTGATCCTCTAACCTTGGCCTCCCAAAGTGCTGGGATTACAGGCATGAGTCACCATACCCAGGCTTTTTTTTCTTTATTGAAGGAGTCCCACTTTGTTGTCCAGGCTGGAGTGCAGTGGCATGACCTCACTGCCTTCTGGGTTCAAGTGATTCTCCTTCCTCAGCCTCCAGAGTAGCTGGGACTACAGGCGTGCACCACCATGCTCAGTTAATTTTTGTGTTTTTAGTAGAGACTGGGTTGGCCAGTTTCTACTAGAAATGCAAAATGTTGGCCAGGCTGGTCCTGGCCTCCCTGACCCTGGGTAATTCACCTGCCTTGGCCTCCTAAAGTGCTGGGATTACAGGTGTGTGCCAGCATGCCTGGCCAGATTACTTCTTAAACTCAATTTTATTCTCCTAGCCTTTGCCTCTTCAATGGGAATAGGAGTATGACTTGACGGAGACTTAACATAGTCAAGCTGTATTCTTCATGAAGATATCTCTACATGTGGTGCTTGCCCTATCCATCTTGGAGAATGGATTACTGAACCATGACATTATCCTACTTTAAAAGAAAGAACTGAAAAAAGGGAACAATGCTAGCTTTTCTCTGTTTACTGTAATACAATTTAAATCCTATGCCTGAATTGCCTACATATTAAGAAGACTCATGATATTTTACCACGGTGGGTCCTGGGGGTGATGCAAAAAAATTGTTTCTACTGCTGAACCCAGTACCCCACTGAAATTTTAAGATGAGGTAAAATATATATTCCCTTGACACTACTGAAAACCAAGTGACCTCAGTGGAAACTTGGCACACCATCTATAATGCATGATGCCTAGACTCTTAGGGACAAACACCTATATATAGAAGGTGTGGTTTTATTGAGTGTTACTAAGTGGTTTACCTGTAGGTTCTAAAAAGGTAATTTTTATTTCTCACCTTGACTGAAATGGGTATCTTTCAAGTCAGGGACAGTTATCAACTCTAGTAAGAACATATACATTACTGCAGAAACATAAGTGATCTACCCCAAATCAATGAGAATCATCCGAAGAACAAATCAATGAATTCTAAGTTATGAGACTGAAATTTTCAGAAAATCCATCATTTTGTTCAAGAGACATTAATGTCCCTGTAACTACCAAGTTGTGTTAGTTCTAGCCTTTCTAATATGTAAATAAGTAAAATCACTCTTCAAAATGGCAACTCAAACATCTCAACATTTCTATTTGATAACTGAATATTCTATTCAGGTTAAACAGTCATAATTATTTTACGCCTCTTAATGTTCACGTGATATGGATTCAAGACTCCTTGTTACCTCTTTTAAGCACCCTCAGGTTTTCTTATGTTCGTCTTGTAGAACTGTCCATTGAAACAGAAAACAAAAATAAAACTGGCTAAAAGTCATAAACAAAGGTATTAACTCAATAACCCAATCTCTATTTCTACCTTTATACTATAGCATATAAAATTCTGATTATAATTTATTCAGATAAAGTCAAAACAATTATGTATACATGTCATTTAAAAATATATTTTGTTAAAAAATATAGCCATGTGTGGTTAAGATTTGAAGTGCCAAAAGATGTTTGAAAAATATTTTGGAAAACAGCCCTCAGAGACTGTCTACAAACCCATGCAACAATGTAATTCTGGGTAACAGTAATTTATTTTGTTGAATGCTAATAGCTAATGCTATTGAATCCAGAACGAAAGTGTTGCTATGGATGGAAGTGGCTAGCTAAAATACCTGTGTTGATCAACACAAAGGTGTAACAATAGTGAAATCAAAAATTTTAGTATGTCAAATTTTATTGCAATCAGCACATTGTATTCTGGAAATAATTATATTAAAACCATTTCCACAAATTTTTGTTGTATTTTTCTTATGCTTTGAACTGTGCCATTGTGGCAAAAACCTGAAAATGCTTTATTATAAAGTGTGTTTGTTGGTTTGAGTAAGGTTTGTGCTGCTTTAGAACAAATGGAGTTAAATTTCTTAGAATCTGTCCATGTTAAATTATCTGTTTCTTCTGGTAATTGATAGTAACCATATGTAAGATGGCTAATCTAAGTGTAAAGAGAAGCTAACCCTGGGTGAGATGAGGCCAAGTAGCAAAACCACATTTGAACATAATTACATGAATTAATCTCTAGTATAATAATACATATATTGTAAGCCCTTTGCAATTTGAAAACAGTATTTCATTTGTTCCTTACAATAAACCTATAAAGAGAGGAATAAATTTTAACCCCTTTACAAATAACTTGTTCCTACCAAGCCTCAATTTTCTTAACACACTGAATAGCATAACTAGGTGACTGAAACAGAATGAGATCCAGATCTATTTTCTCCAGGCTCATATTCTTCCAACCATCAGACAATGTTGTATGGAATGTCATGAAGACAAATTCTAGAAGATACCATACACTCGTAAGACTACTCATAACAGCTCTGGATGGTTAAATGGATGTAAATAATTTTAAATTGTATGTAAGGTGCAATGATTTTGAATGTGTTAAATGAGTCCATTATCTTGGCTGAGAGTTTGCTTAATTTAAAAGGCTTGTCTAGGTCCCTTTTCCCTTGTTATAAAATAAATTTTATATAAACTTTTATATAAATTGTTGACTAGGCTGTATAAGCAAAAGTAGGTCAGTGATTAATCCAATTTTTGTTTTTATAAAAATAAGAGAAAAATGTTAAGCAATCAAGTAACACTGAGCTTTTATGATTTGTTTCTCTTTTGTGCAGTAAGCCATATGTTCGTCTAGAGCAGGTTTCTGTCCAAAGTTTTATGAAAGACTCCTTTAAAAGAAGCTCCAAATTGGAATGCCAGAGTACTAAACATTCAGTGAAGCATTTAAGAAGGCATACAGGCTATAAAGGATTCAATAGCCATTCATTTATACTAAAAACACTGCTTGATTAGATGAAAAGCTAACTGAATTTGGGTTTCTTACATTTAATAAAGAACCTTCTAAGAGATGTCAACCGCATCTACCTACTTTTTGTTACTTGACATAATTAGTCCTTTCAAACTTGTTTTGTAAATGTATCACTGATTTTAAATTATAAATGAAATATACATGGTGTATTGCCTTGGTACTCACATTTGGAGATGCTGCAATAGGAATTAATAATTGGCTGAAAGTTAGGAACATTTTGAAATGATTCCACAAGTGTATATTTGCCTTTCTCTAGTTCTTTAAACTATAATAATTGTCATTATTTAATTTGGTAGAAGAATTCAAGTGCTGCTTCAGAAGCTAACTTGCGTAACTTACATTCTACTAATGCCATTGCAATAGTTATTGTAGATAATCATATCAATTTCAATTGAATGGGGTTTCAGGGAAGGACAGAGACTGACATTTTTAAAGGCAACAGAAAGGGAAGAGGAAGATGTAAAAGAAGGTTTTTACTATATCTCCTTCTCCAAAGAGGTGGTGATAACTGAGTGAAGAAATTGAAAGTAGAACAGGAGAATAAAATGCAAATAATTTTTTTAAAGAGAAACAGAGAGAGAGAAAGAGAGAGAGAGAGAGAGAAAGAAGGGAAGGCTATGACTAGAAATAATGGGATGAAATAAAGGTATTTTAAAGTCTTAAGATATGACAATATGCAGTCAAGACATCAGGGTGATTTTTGAGAGTTTTTTTTTTTTTTTTTTTTGGAATTTTTCACTTATTCCAAGTTAGCCACAAGGTAATTCATTATGATGACATTTTTCCTTTAATATGACAAATTTTCATGTATAGTTCCAGAAGATAAATTGTAAGTATAGTTATTACTTTGTAATCACTGTTAATTTCTTCAATTACTTGTAGGGTTATGAAAACTAAAACAAACAAAATCAATCATCTCATCGTTTCTGCCAATACAATATATGCCAGCAAAATTTACTTTTCTCATATCTCCCTCCAATATAATGCACGAACAGTTCTTTTTTCTCTCACATTTGTTCTTTTTCTTTTTTCCTTAATTTAATTAATTAATTAATTAAGGTAATTAAAATGCATCTCTGAGATCCCAGGATAAGGCGAAAATAATTTTGAAAATTACAGAGGTAAAAGTGTACAAACATTAAAATTAAAAGAATTTGTTTTTCAAGAGATAAGGAAGAAAAGCAAAGCAAAGGGCCTTTACCTTGATTCTTTCCTGTTACAAATTTAAATCACAAAAATGATGAAGTTGAACTAAAAGGCATGCATTTGCTTCAGAATGACCCTTTTTTTTTTTTTTTTACTTTAAGTTATGGGCAAAATGACTATCTTTCTAATTATGAGAGTGAAAAAAGAATGGAACATACGGTTAAAATATAAGTTTGGAAAAACATATCCTCTAATATTTTATACTATTAGGACTGATAAACTTTAAGAACATAATACATTAAAACCTAAAAAGTAATATTGCTTTTAAATTTTACACAATGGATTCAAAAGGAACAAAAAATAACATAAAAACTGTTTTCTTTAAAAGATTGTCAACTTAATTTTCTTTTTATTTCAATCTTCAGTTTGAAATTTTTTCTTCTTCATTTCAATTTCCCTTATTAGTTTTTGTACATCTTATGTAGCTAACAATATTGATAGTTTGTAATGTATTTTTAAAATCCTTATTGAGGTCTTGAAAGCATCATGTATTTTTAGAAACACTAGCATAAAAAATAATAAAATAGCCAAATATCTATGTATATTAATTGCTCTTCAACTGCATGATTATTCTCTGATTTTATCCATCACCTTTAGTAGAATAAAGAATATAAGTACCACAGCTTCTGGTGCTTTTTTCAGATTTCTAAAGCTTTTGTTTGAGTTTGATAAAAAGGACTATGTTTGTTGAGAATAGTAATGTTAGCTAATGCTGCTGTTATTTTTATTTACTTTTTTAAACAGAATCTTGCTCTGCTGCCCAGGCTGGAGTGCAGTGGCATGATCTCAGCTCACTGCAACCTCCACCTCCCAGGTTAAAGCAACTCTCCTGCCTCAGTCTCCCAAGTAGTTGAGATTACAAGTGCCTGCCATCAGACCTGGCTCATCTTTTGTATTTTTAGTAGAGATGGGGTTTCACCATGTTGGGCAGGCTGGTCTCAAACTCTTGACCTCAGGTAATCAGCTCACCTCGGCTTCGCAGTGTTGGGATTACAGGCGTGAGCCACCACGCCCATCCTATTTTTTTTTTTTTTTATTATGTGCCAGACACTTGAGTATTTAAGAGAGATGAGTTCATCTTTTTTCCCTTATAACATTCACCTAGAGTAGGTATTTTATTACCTTCATTTTAGAGAGGAAGAAACTGACAGATAAAAACTTTAAGATGCTTACCTAGGGTTCATATATCTAGTGAATAGGGAGCTGAGTTTTCAACCCAGGTAGTGTCCATCTAAACAGTGGATTGATTACTCTATGGTTCTTCTATAGATCTTTTTTTATTTGTAGCAAAACAAAGCAAACTAACAAATGCAAAACACTTCTCAGTGGTGAACATCCTTTTAAAAGAGCATTCTATTAATAATCTACAGATGCAAAATTATAATGTATGCTACTTTTGAAGTCATGAATAATTAAACAACATGAGTCCTGGACAAATTTGCAGCACAATCAGCAAGCATTCTCCACATTTGTCTAAATTCAGAATTCATTGCACTCTGTAAAACTCTTAATCATATGGATAACAGCAGAAAGTACTTCCTTCATTGCCTATACTAACTCAACTATTTGGTACCTAAAATATCCAGTTTAAGGGTAGTTTGAAAGAATTTTGCCAAAGCACTGAAAATTCTGGAGCTCAGAATAGTTCCTTCATTGTCAAAAAAAAAATCTTGAGAAAGCAAGTGTCAGTTCAGAAAAGACAAAATGACCAGAAAAAGATATATAAGCCCTCATTTTATTGAACAAAATTCCTCAATCCTCAACTAGAAAAAGCAACAATTGTTTCAATCAAAATTTATTAAATTTATCATTTTAATAAAAATAGCATCAGAATAAACACTTGGGAGATTTAACTTAATTTTCAGGAGACAAGAAAAATTCATATTAAGGTCCTGATTCAGAAGGTATGAGTGGGTACAAAATAAATGCTAAGGTACACACTGGGAGGCCAAGGTGAGCGGATCACTGGAGGTTAGGAGTTTGAGACCAGACTGGCCAACATGATGAAACCCTGTCTAACTAAAAATACAAAAAAAAAATAGCTAGCCATGGTGGCAGGCACCTGCAATCCCAGCTACTTGGGAGGCTGAAGTGGGAGAATCACTTGAATCTGGGAGGTGGCAGTGGCAGTGACCTGAGATCGTGCCACTGCACTTAAGCTTGATTGACAAGAGTAAACTCCATATCAAAACAAAAAAACAAAGCAACAAAAAAAAAAACATACTAAGCTAGTTATATTTTAATTATCTTTCAGTTTTATCTTTCCACATAATGTTATTTTATTTCCATTAGATTTCCAACAGATTGCAGTAGCTGCCCATTATCTAGATTAAGGGGATTCAAAACTGAATTAAGACAGGGCAAATTTCCCAAATGACTTTAGAGAGATAAAAACATTTTGTGTTAAATAATATTGAAAGTTGAGTTTCACCATTATTAAATGCATGTTTACTGAAATGTCATCTGCTACGTTTCATAATTTACACAATCATGAACACTTAACTAAGACAATTTCTAATGTATATTTAAAAGCTATGTTTCTTATACATTAGCTCAGAAAATTATTCCTCTATTTTGAAGATAAGGAGAAAATGTGAAAATGAAAGATAAGCTACGTATAGATCAGAAATTTATCACCATATTTCGATAAGATTTCTTTCCCTTTCTTTGTTGTTAAAATATATTTTATATACGAATTCGTTCATTCGTTATTTAGGATAAAATGTTTTCTCTTGAGTTTGTAACACATCATCGTTTCATAGTATAGTCCTTAAGCATGCTTACATGAGAAATAGACTATCCTGGTTAAACTCTCAGCTTTGATATTTACTAGCTGAATGGCTGTTGGTAAGTTACTCTAACTCTGTAACTGCCAGGATCCTCATTTATAAAATGAGGATAATAAAATGTAATCTCTCAAAACCTTTTATGCTAACCTATATTGTGTTTTTCTAAAAACTGTATGAGACGATTCACAGAGCCTAGCACAAAGTTAATATTCAATAAATGCCATCAAATATTAAGTAAAAAATTAATAATGAATTTGACTACCTAAACAGTGTGGAACTCTTTCAATAACAATACTTAATAAGAGCTCTGTATAAAACTAAGCAACGGAAACTCTATCAATAAAGACTAAGCTATTGAACAATACCACCACCAGGTCCAGTTGGGAATGCCATGATATTGTATCATGAAATACAAGGACTGTAGCAGGCAGAATAATGACAGTAAATAACTGGGAGAAATTAAGATAAAGTTCTCCATAGGTGATTATGTACGGTAGAGCTTGGCAGGTGCTCATTGCAATCTGAGACGATATTGAATGTGTAGATCTAGGGACATAGTTGCTAGGGCATGCTCTCAAACTCAAGGAAGAGGACCCAGCAGGACATGGAACATCTGATGCAATAAATATTTTCAAAAAGTTTTACATGGAACTCAATTAAAAAATAAATCCCAATAACTTTTAAGTAATCAAGAAAAGTTTGCTTTTTATAAGAAGGTTATATTTAAAACATTCTAAAATAAGGGAACTTCTGCAGTGAGAGTGATTAGACAATATCCACTATAACGGACTTCCTTCAAAGATCTGAGTTTGCATATTTTCCACCGCTTCCTGATGAAACAGAGTTGAATAAATACAAGGAAGGCTATAAATGTGTCAAAGAGCATATTATGCACCTCATATTAGAATTGATTATTTCCTATAGTGTTATTAATTCATAAGTTTCTTTAGTGGCTGCAATTCAGGATTGGTTCTAGGAAGGCTTTTGTCTATAGTATTGAAATAATGAATCCTCCTATTTACAGTTTTGGGAGAATAACTCTTCATATAGGTAGGAAGGAGATGGAATTCTAAATGTTAACTGGTCTCTATTAAGTAATGTTATAGATAAATGTGGAGATAAAAACATTTACAAACACATTCTGAATTTAGTAATAATTAAGTTTTCCTCCCAAGTTTGAGTGTGAAAACCTGTGTTGGCACATATACATCTGAAAGGTATAATGTAGATTCTGTGTTATACCATCTGCAGTCTCTAAAGACCTTTTATGCTAATAGGTCACCATGGGTAACCATACTCAAACTCACACTCTTAATTCTAGAATGCAAATTGCCAGAAAAGTAAGAGACTCCATGTTTAAAATCCTTTCTCTTGTTGATCCTAAACTTAAGTAATGTGAACTCTGCAGATTGCATAGTTTATTACAACATGTAAGAGATATTTATTGTCAACAAAAAGTAACATTAAAATTCAAAAAAATAGCATTTTTTTCTCAGATCACTTAACAATTGCAAATAAGTGTTTACTGATGTAAGTATTTGATGTTTTAAATCCTAGCCCTACCACCTCTATTAGACATGAAGGCAACAGATCATGTTTGTTTTTATCATGAGCAGACCCCTATTACATAGTTTAGTACATCATTATTGACCTATCAGTGCTTACTGAATGGCCACCAAGGTCTAGTCACTGTTAGCAGCAAATGTTATGCTGCTGTAAACAAGACAGACCATATTGCTGCTTTCCTGCAGTTCACTCTCTTATGGGCAAGACAAAGGATAATAACAAATATAAATATCTATATTTCCATACATATTTGAGGAACATGTGAAAGAAAAAAATATTTATTTTAATCAACTATTTTATATCCACATTATCATATAATCTGATTATAATGCTCTAAATGACTTTCTTGAAGTGTTCCTCTAATTCTCTATTTTGAAAACAAGATAGACTATGTTTTCCCTTCAACAATGAGCTACCAATGATTCTTGATTTTACTTTATAAATATGCATGAATGTTTATGCACGTCTATGCATATTGTTGTGACTGGAAAAGTCACTTAAAAATAGATTATTATGAATATTATTGTAATCACTTTTTCTTTTTGGAATTCAGCCAGAAATATCTGCCTCCTTGTTCTACCAGCTGTCAATGAACATAGTTAAAACAAGTATCATTTCTGTATTCCACTCTCTGTCATAAAGTAATAAAACATTTATTAATAAACTGTATTAAAAAGGTTACATTGAATTTATCAGAGTGCTCTTTCTAAGCAGCCCAAAAGAAGAGTAGGCAATGTCTGCATAGGTACATTCTGCATTAGTCTTTCCCAGTCAAGCCCATATTTAATATATAAACTGTTCCATATCTCCTCTCTCTCTATATATACATATATTTCTATACAATAATATTTTAATAATACATTACTTAAGAAAACAAAATGGTCCCAAAGATACTTTCACTTTTAAGTGTTTATGTGAGTCCAACCACGTCATTTATCGAGCGCATGTCTTTAAAAAAAATCAATTTGTACAATTAAGAAAAACTTTGAAAACCAGTGTTTCTAATTTCACTAGTAATTAAACTATTATTCTCCTGCTTTCCCTTTAATGCCAACTTTCTTCTCCTGCTTTGAATACAGGGGTCCTTTAGGACCAAAGTTTGACTACACAGAGCAGTACACATCAATGCCACCCCGGTGATCATAATCTCCAAAAATCTCACCTCAAACCAACACCACTTTTTTCAAACGGCTGGTTCTATTTTTAAAATGCTTTCAGGTTTTCTTTCAAGTTATTATTTTCACCTATTAATTAAAACCATTGTGCTGCTCCAAACTAACACAGGAACAGAAAACCAAACACCCCATATTCTCACTCGTAAGGGAGAGTTGAACAATGAGGACACATGGACACATGGAGGGGAACCACACACACACACCGGGATCTGTTGGGGCTGAGGGCCAAGGGGAAGGAGAGCCTTAGAGCAAATACCTTATTCATGAGGGGCTTAAAACCTAGATGACAGGTTAATAGGTGCAGCAAACCACCACGGCACAGGTATACCTATGTAACAAACCTGCACATTCTGCACATGTATCCCAGAACTTAAAGTTAACAAAAAAATAACCAAACAGAAAAATTGTGGTGATCAATAACCTTGTTTTAAAGCTATTTATTTTATACTACGAATCAGAAAATTACAATTAGAGCATTCAATTTGGTAATATCTAGAATCTAATTTACAATTTTTCTATTTAATGGCATTAGATAAAAAGACAAGAATTGATTTATCCCCCTAACCAACCATTCATTCAAACAGATTTTCTGTTATCAAAAGACAAAGCTACTGACTTGTACTCAAGATACAGAAAATACTAACAACTAGCTAACACACAACAGTGTCACCTTTCATTCTTAACCAGAGGTAACACCCAGATAACAGGATATGGAGATTTTTTTAAATATTAGAGGATGCCAGTGACAAAATTAAATATTTCCTTTCTTAAATAAAAAAAAAATCTGAAATATGCATAACTTCTCATTTAAAGTATGCAAAATTGTAGAATCACAACCATAAGTTCCATTAGAAATAACTAGAAATAAGTTTGTTTGCTTTATGAACTGTATTCTTTAAAATACTATAAATTTATCTTATGCTATACCTGTCAATTATGTGTAGAAGAAAGAGCAGTAAACAAACAAAAGAGTTGGGTTTTGATTCTATCGCTGAGTGGATGTGCTACTATGTGAAGCAATTTATATTGATGAGTCTCAGTTTCCCAATCTGCAGAGTGATATGGAACAAGTGGCTGTTGATTTACATTATATTTCTGGAAGTTATACACCTATTAAGTCCAAGTAGCTGATATTTGACGGAGAAAAGTGTTATGAACTAGAACATCTTATTTCCTCCATCAATTTTAATTATGCATTTTTTAAAAAAATAAAGGTTTTTCATGGCAATATTAATATTTATTTTACCTGACATTAAGTTTTCTTTACTTTCTAACTTTAAAGGTACTCATAATTTTTACTTTGTTTTCCATACACATAATTTAATGTCTATGAATCATTAACTTGTTCTCTCTATTTGCAATATCCTTATCATTTTTTTGTAGCTGTTTCTGTGGGAATTCCCTAGTCATATATTCTCATTAACATCATCTTCTCTGAGCTTCCATACTGCATTTGGAACATATTTTATGTATTTTAGCACCTTCTGAACGTTATACTCTGAGTATTCAACTTACTGGGGAATGATTAACTGTGATTGAGTTGGTGAGGACAGAAAGATACTCCAAATTTGGTTTCTTTTATAAAAGGCTTAATCATGAACTATGAAAGAGCAAATGTGTTGGACATAAAAAAGAACATTAGGCAGTATATGTAAGAAAAGGACTCCATAGCAAAGTCAATAAACGGAAGTAAAAATTGTTGCTTGTGTGTATATTTCATGCTAGGCACAATGCAATGTACTTTCACCTTCAAAATCTCTAATATGAGATATTTTAAAAGTATAAACATATTGCTACAATTTTAATAACAACAAAAACAAATAGTATTCAAATATAAGAAGCGGACAATTAATTTTTAAATAAACAAAGCATATTGATATTCAAAAATACATCAGTAACTTTCTAACAACTAAATAATCCTAGGCCTGGAGCAGTGGCTCTTGCCTGTAATCCTGAAGCTTTGGGAGGCTGAGGCAGGAGGATTACTTGAGGTCAGGAGCTTGAGATCAGCTTAAGCTACATAACAACACAAATACAAAGATAAATATTCCAAAGAGGGACACAGAAAAAACATAGGTAGATGTAACTACATATGCGAATGCAGTAAATCTTCACTTGTCACACATTATTATGATTATTAGCTTACTTCTTGATATTTCCTAGTAAATTAAAATAGTTGAGTGCTGAGGCTGTGTTCTTTACTGATAGATATATACAGTGCCTACATAGCAAAAATCTACAAAAATCTCTTGAATGAACTAATTTACATACATAAAAAAAAGCTAGCACTTAATGCTGGGCAGATATTATGAAATAGACATTGTCACTCACTCACTTCTGAACTAGATTCTAAGCTTGGAAACAAAAGCCCACTGAACAATTCTTCATTCATTCCTAAGATATTTCCTTGCAGGAAGCTAACATTTCCATAGACACTTTAACTTTAACATGAACCTAATGGACTTATCTTCTCCAATAAACTTGATCTTCCTGCATTATGTATTTTGGTTAATGGTTCTATCCCTGACTCTCTTAGCCAGGTTAGTGACATAGCAATCACCTTCCTCTCTCCCCTCTAACTCCTATTTCCACTTAGATGCTTAGTCCTTTGCTTTTGCTTTCTAAATGTGTCTCTCCTTTACTACATCTTCACTCTCATTTTCTTCCTTTGAAACCAATACAATAAACTTTTAATTGGCTTTTCTGCTTTCAATGTCAACCTCACTTCAATCAATTTTCCAAAGTGCAGCTACATTGTTACTTCTTGTCTTGAAATTCCTTAGTGATCCCCTGTCTTTGACAGGATAAAGTGAAAGTCCTTTTGTTGAGTGGAAAGGCCTTTTCCCTAATTTGTCACCTACATGTCTTTACCCTGGCTGCACTGTATGCTTCAAACACACTGAACCACTTGCCATTCCTCAGACACACCAAATTCTCACACTTACAGGTTTCACATCTGCTAGTCCCTGGGTGTCCATTCCAACTCAGACACTGGTAGGGTCACGTCCATTGTACTAAGCTAGACTAGAGTGACACTGCTCATAGAAGTCAATATTTCCTTAACTCTCCTCTCTGCAGATATAATAATTTGCTTTGTAACAACTCTTTACTTCCATACAATCCTTTTTTTGTTTTGTTTTGTTTTTTGAGCCAGAGTCTCACACCTGTTGCCCAAGCTGGAGTGCAGTGGCGCTATCTCAGCTCACTGCAACCTCCGCCTCCAGGGTTCAAGTGATTCTCCTGCCTCAGCATCCCAAGTAGCTGGGATTGCAGGCATGCACCACCACGCCCAGCGAATTTTTTGTAAAGATTGGGTTTCACTATGTTGGCCAGGCTGGTCTCAAACTCCTGACCTCGGCGATCCACCCGCTTTGGCCTCCCAAAGTGCTGGGATTACAGGCATGAGCCACCACATCTGACCTGTACAATCCATTTTTATATTGATATTACTGTATTGCATGCCTGTCTTCACTACTCAATTTCTACGTATCTCCAGTGTCTGTAACATACTTCCAATTCAGTTTTTTTCAGTGTTGGTCATCGTACAAGTGGTACCAACTGACAAGCTCAAGGTGGAACAGGACCACTCAGGTGGACTGAATGACTCAATACATTTAATTTCAGAATTTATTTAAATCATATTAAGAGCAATCTTGTGCTTTTGCATTTTCATAGGCTTAAACTAATATATGTATTCTAACATTCAATGCTAACCAACTAAACTCTGCATGTTAAAAAAAAACTGCTGCATGGCTTCAAAAGTAGCATTATACTAATTAGAATATATAGATTAAAAACATAAAATATAATATTGATTATATGGCTTCTGCTAGTTTAATGGAGGGCAAAATGCTTATATTGAGTAAGACTTAATGAAATAAATACTATAATTACATTGAATTATATCTTTAGTTTCTTGACAAAGATTATTTTCTTGACTATCTAATTACCTTGACTATAGTTTTGAAATGATTCTGAAGTGAGTTTGAAATTACTATGCTGTTTCAATTGCTTAAATCAAAAAGATGAAAAAACATGGTATATTTTATGTATATGAGAAAGAGTGTTATTTATTCTGACCTGCCTTTAGAAGAAGAAAAAACCTTGTTTCTGTGTTACTGTAACCAATTCTCCTTCCTTTTCATAGCCAATATTTTGAAAAGACTATCTACTATATGAAGAAATTTGAATGCCCAGAGCCTGTGCCTAATGTTAATGTATATTCTAACATAGAAAGTATATGTAATAGAAGAGTGCTAGGTATATGTCCCACTTTGGGCTTAATATTTTTTAAATATAATAACGTGTAATTTTTTTCTACAACTTGTCTGTTAAAAATAAAAAGTACCTCTATAGCTACACCCTTGTTACTCCACAATGATTTTGGAGGGATGCCTGATATTATTTTTAGGGCCTTGGAGGAAATAAGAAAAAATACAAATAGCAAACTTAGGGTTCATTCAAGGAGAAATATATTAAGAGTCATTTCTATTAACTAGCTTAATGGGAAGGAAACATAGCTTAGAAAATATAAAATTAAATGCTCTGATGCTTCCATGTGGTAAAGCTATAACAGGAAAGGAGAGGGGTGAGAAGTAATAGTGAAAGAAAAACTGAGCTAATCTGTTGAACTGTAGTGATTAAAATAGTACAAAACTATAGGTAAATATCTTAAACTACAAATCATCTTTACAAATTTGAAGATTACCAAAAGATTAGTTTATTTAATCTTCCTATTGCTATGAGACATGTGAATGATGTTCTATTTGTTTATAAATGTTTAATACATTGTTCCAAAGATCAGTACAAATATGTTGAAAGCCATCTTCTGAATCTGATATGCTAGGTTTCAATGTGAACTTCATTTGTTTATATTGGTAAAAAGTATTTCCTTCCTGGTAGTTCTTCAGAATATGCGACCTGGAAGGGAATCCCAAAGCACTAAAATGTTAAATACACCACTGAAGAAAAACTTACTCACCAGCTTTTATTTGGTTCTCAATCTCAGGATTTAGAACACAATGGAGTTATTTCAAGGAATTTTCCAGGTCAAATGAGAAAGTAATAATGCTATCAAAGCAAATAAATATGTTGCAAAACACATAAGTGTTGTGATTGATGTTATGATTCATTAAAGTATTTTTAAAAGTCTTAATTGATTCAGCACAGTTTTGGTCATTATGAGTAGCCCCAGTTCATAGAGAATTCTATTCCTCTTTCACATAGAATCAGTGAGAGTGTTGGACATTATTTCTGAAAGAGCCCAGGATTATGATCTAGACTTAATGATAAAAATTAAAATTTAAATGTAATCATTCTTTGACTTTGCTTCCTCTAACATCACTATATAATTTGTGCAGTTTAAACTTTACTATCTTTAGTCAACCCAACACCCACTCTGACTCTTAGGTCCACTCATTATAAATTTGTTTTCTCTTGTGAATTCTAATCTAGTGTTAATACTAATTTTAGATGTGAGAACTGAAGTCACTTGGATTTTCCAGGTCTCAACAATAAAGCAGAAAGATTAGCCAAGATTTTCTCTAAAATTCTTTTCACATCTAACATTTCATAACCCTGTGACATCTCTGACTTCAACCCTCACATCTTAGATAACATGGTGGCAAATAAATAGCAGGTGCTTAATGAATGCTTGTTTAATTAATATGGTAGAGCCTTTACTTCTTTATCCATCTAGGCTAAATGCAGGAAGACAATGTATCTTAAAGTTTTTCACAAAACTAATTGTTGGAACATCTCAGAATTCTCTCCAACTGATTGATTTGAAATCACTGACTTTACATTCTTCCCATAAAACTGTGGAATTTTACAGCTTTATAGACAATAATGGGTACTCTTAATTACACATGCACAGTAGCAGTAATCCCTAAAGACAATTTAATTTCTGAAGCCAAGTACTGTAATCTCAGCCATATCAGAGTCACACAAATCAAATGGGGATGAAGTGTAAGGATGAAAACCAATGTGTTGCACTTTGCAGTATTCTACCTATCCTTAAATTTTAGGTAACTTATAACTAATTAAGGTATAGAACTAAATAATGTAAATAGGTACTTTTAATTAGAATGAAATGTTGTTGGTAAAAGAGACATAATTCACATTATGCATAGCTGAATGCAGAAAAAGTATAATGCATTCCTTTTTTGGAGAAAAATGTAATTATAATTAAAGACACAATTGCTATGAGTTAGGTATGATATATATACATAATGGTTGAAATACTGTAAAGGTTAATGAAATATTAATACAAAACTTACCTAATTTACAATTAACGCATATGTTAGAGAATTTGATGCCATCATTTTGATGTTTATTTCAGAACATTTGGAATTCATAATAAAAGCAGACTGAAGTATTCCTAACAGTTTAATGAAGAAATTTGATATATATAATATTTCTGTTCAATAAAGCATTGAAAATATAAATAATTCATAAAAATTATCTGCAATTAGGATGTCACAATCTGATTTTTTCATCCTGAGCATAAGGTACAATAATGCAGTATAGCAACAACAACAAAAAAACTATACCATTCTTGGCCAAATGAAAAAATTTACACATGGACACTTCTAATACACCTATTTTAAAGGTTTAGTTAGTCTTTTTGCATAGTCATCCAAATAAGTGGTCAGTATGTCAACACAAATTGAAAACAAACTAATAAAAATGTAAACCTAAAATTTACATTAATGGCTTTGGCTAACACTTAACACATTCATTGGAATAAAAAGGAAGCATTTATACCAAATTTTTACACTTAGAAACAGTAACTTCATACAAGTGTGATGCTGAGAGCTTGGAAAATCTAGGAGAGATGAGTTATTTCAAAAATGAGCTTTGATTTAAATGTAAGTTCAAGGTAGTTATGAAAAACATTAGGGGAAATTGGAAAGACCTTGTTAAAATAATTGAGCTTACAGAAGCAATGATAAGAATGTAAATCTGAAAATTGCCTCTGCATCACATAGCTAGCTAAATATTCTGAGAAGTAAAATCATTTTTCTTTCTCTCAAAGCAAAATTGGAATTTTAATAGGCACAAAGAAAAGTGGTACAGAAACCAGAAGCACCTGAATTTCCAACTCTTGTGAGGCATATTAAGGGAAATGTAAAAGAGTGTAGTTTTAAGTTTCTAAAATTGAAGATAAATGCTACATTTTAGGTTTTTTTATGATCTATTATGAACCGTGAATATATTCAGTTTTTTGGAATGAACAAATAATATTTCTACCTTTCCCCCCTTTGAGTAACATCAATGAATTTTTAATGCATGTACGCATTTGTTTTTGTATACTTTCCTCCTTTTTGTTTCAACCTGTGCCTCCTCCCTCCAGAAATCTGGAATTCTGATATATCCATAAATACCTTTGGGAATGTTACCTAAAGATTCAATCATTTTCAATTTTCATCACTTTTCAATAGATCAAATTTTTAGTCCATCTCATTATGTCTTAAAAATCTCAATTATTATACACACACACACACACACACACACACACACAGTGCTTATAGAAAAACCATAACACATTCATCCTCACTGCTTGTCTTTCCCTACTTTAACAATAATTTATGACTATGAAATTTACAATATGCTGATAGAGGGGGACTATTTAAAGTGACTGACTTTCTGGGGGCTTTAGGGACTATTCCATAAGGGTGGCACCAGAATTTGTCAAAAATTTTATAAGCACTTTGTGTGTGATTTTCTGTATCTCGCAAAATAATCGATAGCGAGATTCACTGGAGAAGTATACAACATAGGTGTCATTCTGCTCCTTAGCTCTTTGCTTTGCTGTGAGAAATTCAAGATTTACATTGTTTCTGGTTCCACTGTGTCACCCTTAAAACATCCTTAGGGCTTAACCTCCTAGAGACACTGAGAAACATTCCTCTATGTAGAAAAGGGATTTTTCAGATTCTAGTATGGTAAATAATGCACAAATTCCCCAAGGAAAACTGCTGGGTCTGTTCAAACTCCTCCTTTGTAGCTGAGAGTTAAGCCTCTCAATAAATGTGGTGAGGAAGGTGAGAGACAGCAGAAACCCTAATGAAATGCTCAGTGAGATTCGAGTCTTTCAAGCTTGCATGGACCTGAAATAAATCATATTAATAGATGCTTTTTTTCCCTTTACAAAGCAATTTAAGTTGAACTAAGCTGTAATCAATTGGTAAACTGATATTTACTTCCACGTATCTTTCAATAATTGTACGTTTTATATCTTCCATACATCGTGTATGGGTGTGTATGTGTGCATGTGAGTGCTGTGCATGCTTTCTTCTAAAAAGTTTCAGTGGCAATAACATACATTATTTCAGCAAAGAAAGAGCTCTATGACAAGCTTGCAAGGCATAAGAGCTAATCAGGAAATTGAATGTAATGTACTATATTTTTTAAAATAATATTTTGTATACTTTCATATTCAATGTGGATTTATCCACAACTATGTAAAGACTATAGATTTCAAGTTACATAAACTTTATCTTGACAATGGACTACTATCATGTACTGATTTGCATTGTAATTCTGTACTATACAGACAACAAATTTGTAATTATTTAGTCATTCTTTATGCCGTACATAGATTATTGTACATAGATTATTGTACAGCATAAAGAATGACTGAATAATTATATATTTGTTGGCCTATAGCTTATATGGGCCCTGACATATATTAGGTGTATGAATGACCAGTCAAGCTTCTAAAGTCTGCTTCTCTGTACATAAAATATGATTGACGATTTCTTCTCTATGGTACTGTGGTATAAAAAGAATAAAATGTATGAAATGCCGAATAATTACTAAGCACTAATTTGATTATGCAATTATTTCCTTATACTGTCCATACATCATCAATTTTACTAGTCTTTTAATCTAGAGTTGGGAAAAAAAAGAATATTACATTTTCTCTTTGTCTTAATCGAATGGAAAAAATGCATTTGAAAAATAAACAAACATATTTCCTATACTTCTGCTTGTACAAAGGTAATTTCAAAAAGAAATAAATTCTCTGAATCTGAATATTTCTCTTTCCTCATGCATTTGTTGATTTTTTTAAACCCTAGTATAGGACTCTTTTTGAAGTGAGTAGAAGCTCAGATGATGTTGGTTTTTTTTTTTTTTTTCCTATTTATATTGAAGAAATAAAAGTGTAGTTACAAAAGTTTAAAATAGAGGCTTAAATTCCCAGGATTACTTATTATTCAACTTCCTGGACAGAGATGTATAAACTGTTGGCTTATGTCTTACTGTAGAATATCAGAGGATTCTAAAAATATTGCATGTTTCCAAAGAAAGATACTGTTCTTTAAATCTAGGGGAAAAAAAAAATCCCAGGAGACATCTTGAGCAGAATTTTCTAAAGAAGAGCAATGCTTTGGTACTCTACCAGCAGAGACAGACCTAGGAGTAATTTTGAAACTACCAACTAGGCAGCCTATGGCATTCAACACAGCCCCAGCTGCTACTACTTCAAGTAGTCATTCTACCCCTGCCATTCAAATCTTGCTGCTACTAACTGAAAGGAAAAAGGGAGATACAGAAAATATGGTTTAAGTCAACTATAACTATGCTTTCTATATTTAAAATTATCACAAAGTACTTTAAAAATTTTAATAACATTCCTTTTCACAAAAAAATTTAACAACAAATGTTTTTTTTTCCCAAAATGTCTTTACCTTAATAATGAAGCAAGCTGCCTATTATTTATTTGCCATGCATACATTTATATACATATACAATAGAAATTTGTCTATTACGATAATAAGATGAACAACGGTCTTTATCAATCAATTTGTTTAAGGTAAGTTTTCCAGTCAGTAGTAGTAACCTAAATTTCTATACCACAATCATCTCTTATCTAGATATGTTTCAATTCAACTTTTGTGGCAAGCTAGATATAGAAAAATTCATGGGATCACAAAGAAAAACGAAAGTGTGAACTAGGGCAGGCCATGTTTGGTCCTATGGGCATCATGGGGTTAATAAAGTTTCAAGTGGACCAACCGATTACCTAAGTAAATCCAAATCATCGGATTCGTGCAATGGAAAAGCCCTCATAGTGGTTAAATTGCCACATTAGAGATGCTTCTTGAATAGGTAATGCTATCAGAGCTGTACGTCAGATCTATAACAAATGTTGAGAAGGATGTCATCAGTCTTTTTTTTTTAATGCTGAAGGTTTTCCCTTTAGATATTAAAATATTTGGTGAAGAGTAGGCCAACTACCCATTAATCCCTCCATATCTTCAAATCCAACTTATTTTGTGGCTACTATTCCTAAGACTATCAATATCTATGCATCTGAGTGTTACCTTCTATAATTGCATAGATGGTAATGTTTCTTTGTGCTCTCCCATTTAAGTCTAAGCTGGAACTATTATTGAAGGATTTAGGCAGCAAACAATACTTGGAAAATATATTGAATAATTTAAGTAATACTTTGAGGCTGAATGTATGAATTTTTGTTGCCATAGCCATGGATGTCAATTTAGAAATATCCAAATCTGAATCAAGTATTCTTTCCAGACATCTTCGATATAATCACTGGCTAGCTGCCTGAACTTGGTAAGTACTTTGCAATTTTGTGTCAGTTTACTCTTCTTACAAAATGTGGCTAAAAATGACCTGTTTTATATTGTTTGACCCAGCAATCCCATTACTGGGTATATACTCAAAAGAACACAAATCTTTCCATTATAAAAACACATGCATGTGCATGTTCATTGCAACACTATTCACAGTAGCAAAGACATGGGGTCAACCTAAATGTCCATTAATAGTGATACACTGGATAAAGAGAATGTGGTACATATACACCATGAAATACCATGCAGTCATTAAAAAAAAAAAAACTGAGGGCCAGGCACGGTGGCTCATGCCTGTAATCCCAGCACATTGAGAGGCTGAGGAGGGCAGATCACCTGAGGTCAGGAGTTCGAGAGCAGCCTGACCAACATGGAGAAACCCCTGTCTCTACTAAAAATATAAAATTAATCAGGCGTGGTGAATGCCTGTTATCTCAGCTATTCGGGAGGCTGAGGCAGGAGAACTGCTTGAACCTAGGAGGTGGAGGGTGCAGTGAGCTGAGAATTTGTGTTGCCTGCCTCCAGTCCAGGCAACAAAAGCAAAACTCTGTCTAAAAAAAACAAAACAAAACAAAAAACTGAAAACATGTCTTTTACAAGGACATGGATGGAGCTAGAGGCCATTACCCTTAGCAAACTATCACAGGAACAGAAAAAAAAAAAAAAAAAAAAAAAAAAAAAAAAAAAAAAAAAAAAAATACAGCATGTTCTCACTTATAAGTGGAAGTTAAATGATGAGAACACATGGACACAAAAAGGGAAACACCACCACACACTGGGACCTTTTGGAGGATAGAGGGTGCAGGAGGAAGTTGGGAAAAATAATTAATGGGTCTTAGGCTTAACACCTGGCTGATGAACCAATCTGTGCAACAAACCCCCATGATGTAAGTTTACCTATGTAACAAACTTGCGCATGTACACCTGAACTTAAAATAAAAGTTAAAAAAAGAAGATAATCCACTCAGAACAGTTACTGTAATACTGTGGTTAATAAATGTTAGTCATTGCTTTTATTAAAAGGAAGCATCTTAGAAACTTTGGGCTCACTCCCAGTCTTCCTCAGATTAATGCTATTTCCTCAATGTCCTATTCTATCCCAATTGCCTCTATAATTAATTAAAATTCTTACTACCATTATAATGAAAATTGTTGGTAAATGTTTTAACTATTTCTATTGTTCTTCTTTTCTCTGATTTTTATAACAAAGGCAAGTTGAATATTTACAAAACTGTGCAAAAGACCTTTAAAATATGCATTTTTGTTAAGATGCCACTTGGTTTCTTGAGACTTCCTTTAAAAATTCTGCTTATGTCAACAACAATTCTTTTTTTTTTTTTTTTATCTTTTTTTTTATTATCTTTTTTTTTTATTGCATTTTAGGTTTTGGGGTACATGTGATGAACATGCAAGATTGTTGCATAGGTACACACATGGCAGTGTGCTTTGCTGCCTTCCGTCCCCTCACCTGTATCTGTCATTTCTCCCCATGCTATCTCTTCCCACCTCCCCACCCCCCCGCCCCTCCCCCATTTCCCCCCAACGGACCCCAGTGTGTAGTGCTCCCCTCCCTGTGTCCATGTGTTCTCATTGTTCAACACCCGCCTATGAGCGAGAATATATGGTGTTTGATTTTCTGCTCTTGTGTCAGTTTGCTGAGAATGATGGTTTCCAGGTTCATCCAATTCTTAAAAAGCACAGTTTTGCTAATAGGAAGATGCAGCATATGCCTGTGCTCTATTAATCAGGAACCTAAATAGAGTAAAGAAAACAAACTGTATATGTCATGAAAATGAGAACACAATCAATTTGCTAACAAAATATAAACTGCCATATGTACTTCACTATTATGTATACACATTATATACATTTATATATACACATATAAGTATGCACACATACAAATTCAAGCAATATATGTAATATAGAGTTTCCTTTCTTTTTTTTTTTTGACAGAGTTTCACTCTGTTGCCCATGCTGGAGTGCAATGTGTGCAATCTCAGCTCACTGCAACTTCCACCTCCCAGGTTCAAGTAATGCCTGTGCCTCAGCCTCCCGAATAGCTTGAATTACAGGCATGCACCACCACGCCTAGCTAATTTTTGTATTTTTAGTATAGACAGGGTTTCACCATGTTGGCCAGGCTGGTCCTGAACTCCTGGCCTCAAGTGATCTGCCTGTCTCGGCTTCCCAGAGTGCTGGGATTACAAGCATGAGCCACTGCACCCCGACTATATAGCTTTCTATAATCCACATTCATTTTTCTTTACTCACATTAAACACAATTATATTTATTATTAGTTCTATAGCATGAAATGAAGAACAGAAAAAGACTCAATCTTCAGAATATATCATTCTGCATGTTGTGAGCCAGACATTTATATGACTATTTTGCAAGTTGTAGTTGACAGATGTCAGTTATCTTAATATAAGAAAAAATTTTCTTTTAAAGAAAAATATAATGGAGGATGAATCAAGTTAAATTGTTCTTCATTGTCCTTATATTCTGTAAAAAATATATGGTGTGCTACTAATTGAAATATAATTATCAGTTACATGATTGTATTTGTCGATATCCTATAATCTTTGCAATTTTAGACTAACACGAGTAACTTAGTTTTTAATAGAGCTTTTATTCTTTATTTACATTTTTAAAAGCATTTCATTATAAAATTAACAACGTGTGTTACTAATGTTATTCAGTCTTTTCCTCCTTCCCATCCACTCTCTTAGGATAGTGCTATCAATGCTATAACAGGGAGATGTCTGAGGTTTTCTAACATGGAAGTAAAGTACTCAGTGTTCCTGCTTGAGGGAGTTAGGAAAGGAATCAAAGAAGAAGTAAAAATTCAGATTTGGAGACACAGTAGAAACCTGTGATGTTCACAAGATTTCAAAGAGTAAAAGCTAGAAGGAACAGTGTGTGTAAAGGTAAATCATTATGAGAGACTTTGGCCTATGGAAAGAAATTCCCTCTGACTGGTTTGTAGACAATGAAGGATCTTGTATGCCAAATATATAGAGAGTTGTCAGGGACTAGTTTTAAACTAGAGAGTGACAAGATCAGAGTCTGGATTTGAAGGGTTAAGTGAATCGGAAGATAGAAGTACAGTCAATAACACCACCTTATAAGGTGATATTGGAGATTATATAAGTTAATATTTGTGAAATACATAGAACACAGCTGACACATAATGATCTGTGTCAGAATTAAATATATGTGTATATACATATATACATTATGTATATACATAATGTAATTAAATATATGTGTGTATATATATATGCTTCCTATATATGCTTTCTCTCTATATATACACATATATTTAATTCTATTATGTGTGTATACACACATATGTATACACACACAAATATATGCTTTATATTATATTTAAACTATTTTTCAGAGAAATCCATGTATATTGCTTTCCTTTTATTTTCAATATACATCCAGTCACATATAAAATATTAAGCATACCGGCCGGGCGCTGTGGCTCAAGCCTGTAATCCCAGCACTTTGGGAGGCCGAGGCAGGTGGATCATGAGGTCAAGAGATTGAGACCATCCTGGTCAACATGGTGAAACTCCGTCTCTACTAAAAATACAAAAAATTAGCTCGGCATGGTGGTGTGTGCCTGTAATCCCAGCTACTCAGGAGGCTGAGGCAGGAGAATTGCCTGAACCCAGGAGGTGGAGGTTGCGGTGAGCCGAGATCGCACCATTGCACTCCAGCCTGGGTTACAAGAGCAAAAAATAAAAAATAAAATAAAAAATAAAAAAATAAAAAAATATTAAGCATACCTTCCGCAAATACTCTTATTTTCAATATGGTGCCTCACCTCTGTTCTCTTCCTTCAAAGGTTTTCTTGGATTTCTCCGAAGAATAAACGTCTTACTTTTTGCCAGAGTCTGAGAAGAGTGGTTGCTTGGATGCACAGTGAGACAGTGGGATCTCAAGGTCTAACTCTTTCCTATAAAGACCTTTAAGTCATTACCCACTCATGTCTTCCAAAATACCAAATATCTCCACTTATTGAGCCTTTTGGTGTCTTGTTTTGTGTTCCTTGTAAAAATCACTTTGGTCTTATCTTTTCTAATCCACCGAGTCATTTGGCACTACCCCACATAGGCCCTAGCCCATCTCTTAAAATCTTATACATTCATTTGCTGTCATGTCCTATCCCTAAGTCTCTTTTTCCTTGTACGTTTGTACAGTTCAAAGTTTATTTGCTTTTAGCTTAATGAGAAACTCAGAAAGGATGTAGAGATATGTTAAAGATAATTTGTTGAACAAGATTTTTTTATTTGCTTTATTCAGGTGAGGAAACTTGTCTCAGAGAAGTTAAATAATTTATCATTCCAACAGCTGATAATTGGTCATGGACAAAATTTATTCTAGATATACCTGCCTACAAGGCAATTTCCTCCTCTCCCACACTTCTCTGAACAAGACCAATATAACTTTTTAATTTGAAAACCAAAACGATCATATCTAGGACACGTATCTCTAATCAGTAACAACCGAAAACAACATTTGAGTCAGCAAATTATATGGACCAATATAATTCAAGGTAATTGTTTGTGATGATAAAAAAAAAAAAAGTACAACGCCTAGACCACTTGAAACCTTCACTCTGTGATTTTATCTCTATTTGAGTTTTTCTTCACTTACTGTTAAAAATAATTGTAAAATCCTGCTAAGTTCTCAAAAGACAAACTGAAAGAGCTCTCATGCTGATAGCAGTAAGAATGGTAATGTATCATCTCGGCATGGCACTGCTTGGAACTATTTCAGTAAACAGGATAAAGCTATGTTAGACTAGAAGAACCAGGGCCCTCCTATGACCTTTATAGAAGCCATACAGTGATTATGAGAAGCATGGCCATAAAACTACCTTTATAATCATAAAAGGTTTTGCGTCATTTGAAGCGGCACTATGGATACAGCTAAGGGAGATTTTCTCTCTCTCTCTCTTTAGTAAAGCCCTTCAGTAAGTGATATTTCAGTAAAAAGTACAAGGAGGAGTTCTGGGTTTGAGACAGTCTCATTTCAGCAGCAGCAATGTCAAATTTATAATTGTCCACATAAACAATTCAAATATATCTGCTTACTCTACATGTACTCATGGAACAAAAAAAGGCTTGTATCATAAAATTCTAAAACCCACAAGCTTTAGTTCTTCTGTCACATCTCAGTGCATTTAATATCCTTCTGGCATATTATTTACGACTTCACAAAAAAGTAGTTATTTCCTATTATCTGTTCAATAAATATGTAGAGAAATGCAGGCTGCAGAGATACAATTTGCTAATGAAATAGCCCAGAGAATCTTCACGGTGTCTAGTCTCAGAAGCTTGCGCAGCATCTATTAAAGCTTGCTTCAGTTCTAAAGAGTAACTCTAATTTTACACATTGATATGTTCCACTCAGATGGCTGAAGCATGCTTTCTGAATAGATTACGCGACATGAGTTATGCATGCTGTGATATAACATACATCTGACCACACAGGCACATCTAAACACTTTATTTGTTGAACATTTTTCTATTACTGAGAAGGCTGTCTCATTTCAGAAATGAGATAGATATGGAATTTCCAGTTCTTGGAATTATTTTCAAGAAGAGAAAGGCACCTTGCTTGTTGTAGTTCTTAACCAATTTTAACAATACTGTAAATACACTATGTTCAAAATATTTTGGTACAAGTTTCAGGAAATCTAAAAGCTAGTCACAGGTAGGTACATTACTAGTCACAGGTAGGTAAATGTGTATACTAAAAGCTAGTCACAGGTAGGTACATTACTAGTCAGAGGTAGGTAAAAGTGTATACTTTTACCACTTTGTAAAAATCAAAAAAGCTCTCTTTTGCTATCTTTTTTAAAAAAATCACTTTCTGCTGAAAATTTTCCCTAACTGAAAAAATAAACACTAGGAAAATACCAGTTATTATTCCGCTTCTTTGAGGTGAAGGCTTTCTTTTCCCTATAAAAATAAAGCTAAATAAAGGGGTGTGTGTCTATTAAGTAGAAAAAAAAAGATACCAGATTTGGGGAAAAAAAACTTCAGAGGGGTAAAAATATTATATTAGAAATGAAAATCTACTTCTAATCTAACACAGCATAAACTTTAAAAGCAAACATATGAATAGACTTTGACATTAATCAAAACCTTGGAGTGACAAAATGCCATTTAGGCCTGAATATTTTTTCTTTTTTACAATTTAAAATGCAGTTTAATTTCCTCAAATAATAAATATCTTATCTTTTTCCAGAGACAGGATAGAATAGCGGCTTGGTTTCACAATTTGTATGACAGAATACAGTCCAATATTCTGGGGATATTCACTATATCTATGTTTCACTAATTTTGATACTGAATATTATTTATAAACTAGTAATATGCTCTTGGATTTAAAAAATTATTCAATTGTTTCACTATGCAGTTAGATAATGCTCACGAGAATATCATGAGGGTATAGAAGTCAATATTTGCACAAGCTACACACACACATAAACATGGAGTTTAATAGAGAAAGTTTTTGAAGAATGTGGCAATCATCAGTTGATTGAGAATATGACTTTCTAAAATCATAGATATTTTTGCAAACGCATCTATTTTTTAAAATGGTAAGAAGAAACATTGCTAATTATTTCTATTAATCCATTTACATAATCAGTGTGACCAGAATAACTTTTGTCATATTTCAACTTGTTTTGTTTCACTGCCATCTAAACTTTGCTGTTTTATCTACTATTTTAATTAAAACTTCATTTAATCCATTATTGAATTGTTTTAAGCAAAGTATCATAAGGAACTCAAAACAAAGACTAAACCATTGTTCAAAAATGTAAGTTTTAAAGAAAAAAATCAAGGTTGAATTTGAGAAAGAAATACAGTTGATTACTGATAAATGATAAATATTAAGAGAGGTATGGTCATAAAAGATCTATAAATTTTGCAAGGCAATGCCTAATTGCTGTTTTACGGAGGAGGCGGGATTGAGACATAACCACAACATTAAGGCAGCAAAGGATTTCTGACATTAAGGGAAAGGACGCAAAACCCTTGGAATCCAGCTAGAGAAATTTTGATTGGAGGAAACAGTCATAGTTACCACTGACTGAAGGTCTACTCTATGCTAGCCATTTTACCTGTGTTATCTGAACAAATCCTCAAACACTTCTCCCATAAAGCCAACTAATCCCATTTGAAGATTAGTACCATTCTCAAAGATGTTAGGAAACTTGTCAAAGGTGGAAGCCAGGTAAGCCTTTGTAATCTCACACATTGCACTGCCATCATACTTTGGACCCTTGAAATGGATTCAAAATCATCATGTTGAGGACTTGCTCACCAAATCAAAGTTCAGTCAGCAATAATGAAGTCTATGGCTAAAAGTTTATAAATACTGTAATTCTACACAATACCTCTGGGAAAACTTGGCCTATGCTTGGGACAGACACATTTGGTTTTGTTTAGTACAGAAGTACCATCTAAGGCTTGAAATCCAGGAAGAAATATCTAGGAAGGTTAAGGGAAAGAATGAGGAATGTGTAGACTCTTGCAAAACCACTGAGGATTTTGAATAGAAAAATGTAAAAGGCAAATAAAAATGTGCTTTGAAAGGCACATTAAAAATGTGTTTGAGTATAAGGGAGATTGAAATGGGAAGCAAAAATAAACAGATAAAACAGTAAGACTTTATATTGCTTCATAAGATTTAAGGAAAAATTCCCTCATTCTCTCTTGGTTGAAGATATCCTATTTAGTATCTTTTATTGCAGGTTGTCTACTTTTTTACTTCACCTTACATCTAGATATCTCTTCTTAGAGACTTCAGGTGAGATTAAATATCATAGCAACACAACTAGGCCCACAAGAATAAAGTAAAATATGAATTTATGTCTGGTTTAACTTGGGCACATTTTCAAGAGAATAGTTTGAACCTATACCCTCATAATTTTCATGCTCTTGAAAAAGACACTAGTAAAATTATTTTCTTGCTACTTTGCAAAACTCTGGTTCAGAAAATTACTACCCTTTTGATGTGAAAGCTGATATAACTAATTATAGCTAGGAAGACACAATTCTTCCTTTAATAATAAAGAAATAGCAGTCTTTCACCGAGAATAGAACAGTGTCTGGATTTGAAGCATGAAAGATTAAATCAGTAAGCTTTGAAATTCTATTATATTCATAGAGACAATGTCTCCAAGGACAATAATATTGACAATAGAAGAAGGTTTCTTCAAGAGCATTTCATCCTATTAGCAGCCTCTGTGCCGTGAAAACAATCCCAGGCTCGCGATGAAGAGACAAGTACTGCTGTCCCCTGCCCACGCTCTCTTAGGAATCAGCAGAGAACTTAGGTCAAATTAGGCAACTTCTCTAATTCAACAATAGTGCAACGATTAGTTTCAACCACCAATTCGCAAGGGAAGAAAGGAGGAACACAAAGGGAGAAATAGAGAGAGAAATAAAGATAAAGAAAGAGATGGTAAGAGAAGAGAAAGAAGAGAAACATGGAAGGAGAAAGAGAGAATTGCTAATTTGTATTTCAGTGCTTTTAAATCTCAGCTGGCATCAGAATAAGCTGGAGTGCACGTTAATACAAAGATTAATGTGCCCCACCCACCATTTCTGATGCAGTCCATCTGGTGTGGGGCATGTGAGTAAGAATTTCTAACAAGCTCCCAGGTGATTGATGCCAATGCTGCCAGCATGGAGGCCACATATTGAGGACTATGTTATAGGTCTCCATCAATATGCAATCTCACCAAGAAAAATCTTGTGTAATTTTGTTTGGTCTGTACATTGTTAAGAAAATTGTCTCAGGAACTATCTTTCTAAAGGTCATTATTCATCCCATGTGCTGTATATTCGGTTTTAAATTTTTATTTATTTTTTAGACAGATTTTCGTTCTTATTGCCCAGGCTGGAGTGCAATGGCACGATCTTGGCTCACTCAACCTCTGCCTTCTGGGTTCAAGTGACTCTCCTGCCTCAGCCTCCCAAGTAGCTGGGATTACAGGTGTGCACTAACACCCCCAGATAATTTTGTATTTTTAGTAGAGACAGGGTTTCTCCATGTTGGTCAGGCTGGTCTCGAACTCCTGACCTCAGGTGATCTGCCTGTCTCTGTCTCCCAAAGTACTGGGATTATAGGCAGGAGCCATTGCGCCTGGCCTGTATATTCTTTAGTTTCAAAATACTGAACTGTCCCTTCCAATATATTTGTTAGAATCATTATTACTTGTATGTGTGCAATGATTAAAAGGACGTGCTATCTGTTTCTTCGCATATGAGACATGCTAAAATAGAACAAAATCCAAATGCCTGTGGGAGCAGTGACATTTATGCTGATGTGGTAGTGACAGATTGGCCCTGAAGATCTTATCCTACCACTCCAATAGGCATTCTCATTCATTGCTGGTACAAGTATAATTTGGTCTAGATATTTCAGAATATTTTTTGACACTCCCTGTCAAAAGCTTTATTAATGGAACTAAAGGTACCATTGCAAACAGAATAAATAACAATAGTAATTGAGAACTAACTCTATGCTGGGCACGTGGCTAAATGCTATATATATTGTGATATTTAAGCCTCCACACAGCCAGAAGAGAAGGAACAAGATCCCACTATGTTTTTGTTGGTCAGTTGAATATTTTCCTGTTATTCACTTGTGTAATCATTATTTTAAAGGATACATTGGCAAGCAGAAGTAAGATATGTATATACTTCCTGAACGAGAGTAGAGAGATACATTCTCTCTTTCACCCACATAAGGATGATCAGGAAAACAGAGATTAAACTTGTCTTCTGCTGCTCCAGATGAACATTCTTGGAAATAGTTTTAAATACTGAAATGTCTAAAGAAAGTATGAAGTTGTAAAATGCATTTCTCCCAATCCTGCTGAAGTAAAAATGTTGTCTTTGGCAGAATATTGAGAAGAAATAAATTTATTTTCTAAATTTTACTTTGGAAACTAAACATTATTTAAGATGATACAATAAAAGAAAGCACATATGCTATACAGGTTTTCAAGGACAGGTATTTAATGACGTTATCTTTAACTTCTTAGATCTCTTCTTTCAAAAAAGGGAAATAACAGCTCTATTTGAAAATATATTTCTGTACTTCTATGGCCAAAGATAGTCAATTTGTTGTTTCATAATATACAGATGTAGACTATTTTCATAAATATAGGTAAGTTTGATAGTATATCTCTAGAAACAAACCTCATAATCTACTCTTTCCCAAATTCTGCAGTGTCTCCCTTCATAAAGTAATTGTTTCATCTCTCCTCCTGTAATCTATGGAAATGTTACTGACAAAAGACAGTTTTTCTAGTCATTTTGACTTGTAATATCCATCTCCTACCTTTCTTTATAACAACTGTCTGCCAAACAAAGTAAAATTTATTGGCAATAGAACTTTGAATTGTGTAACATGTAGTATGATAATAAAGTGAGGTGTAAAGGACAGGGATAAAACTGAGATTCTAATGTTTTGTTTTTAGTTCCATCTCTGCCTCTACATGGTGCGTGAACTTATAGAGATCACTTCACATTTATATATTTCATTTTGTCCACATATAAAATGAGAGCATTAGACTAGGTAACCTCTAAAATCTACTCAAGTCCTCTGAATCAGTGATTCATTCTGAAAAACTGGCTTTGGTCCTAAGGTAGGTACAGGTTGAAAGGCAGTACAGATAAGACTACTGAAAAGTTCCGCATTCAGAAATATGTTTTTAAATACAGTTTGTACAGAAGTCCTAACAAGAAGAATTTTACATTTTGATACAAATGAAATTAATCAGTTGTTTTTATATCATTCTTTTAGATTCCAACATTTCAACCATACATAAAACATCTTTCAGACACCATTTTAATAGTGTATTTAATGTACTATTTAATAATCCTGGACAGGCACAGTGGCTTATGCCTGTAATACCAGCACTTTGGGAAGCCAAAGCGGGATGATGGCTTTAGCTCAGGAGTTTGAGACCAATGCGGGCAACATGGCAAACCACCCCCCCGCCGCCCCATCCCTGTCTACAAAAAACACAAAGGAATTATCTAGCCATAATGGTGCACACTTGTAGTCCCTACTATTTGCAGGGCTGAGGTGTGAGGATCTCTTGAGCCTGGGAGGCAGAAGTTGCAGTGAGCCAAGATCATATCACTGCACTCCAGCCTGGGTAAAAGAGTGAAACTGTCTCAACGAGCATCAGACAAAAATCTTAAAGTGTATAGTTCATGCAAATAATTCACTTCTTCAATAAAAGTAATAATGTAACTAGATAATTACATAATTAGTTAGAACTTTTAGGGAGTCTTCACTACTGATACTGATTATTGTAGATGAATTAACTAGGTAAAGTTCTTTGTATCACATGTTGTACATATAAACATATAATGTAGATAACAGGATCTCATAGCAACAATGTAAAAACATCCATGTGCCTGTAGCTTGGTGTTCCATCTTCTAACAAGTAAACTGAAAATATAGAAATAAAATACATAATACAGGGACATTGAAATCATACATATGATTCCAGAAAACATCCATTTTGGTAAAAAGGAATCATCTGGTTACCTCCTTCAGTTCTCCATATTCTCTCACTCAGGCAGGTATTATGGAGGTGCTGCACAAAATGATGTCAGAAAAATTAGCTTTTCCACTCTTGTTAATCAATTATTTTAAGGGAGATTTAACTTATATTCTCTGTTTGAATCTTAGCTTATACAAATGCCTCCTTTAAGTTCAAAACTCAAGCACAATTCTTTAGTTGAAATAGTTCAAATATAATTGAAATAATAAAATTTTCATATATTCCGTGGAAGTTATATTATTCCTCAATAGAAACTAGGCTGCTATGGAACCAGCCCCAACAATGTGGCAATATTCATAGTATTTATTTATTTAAAAAGTAGGCAATTCCAGAATTAAATGAATTAACAGAAATCTAGCATTTTGTTAAGACTGAGAAAAAATAACCCTGCAAATATTTAAGACCTGTTAAATATTTTAGATGATGACATACCAAAAACATAACTTTGAGAAATATGACAGGAGAAGTTCAACATTCACCTGATGACAAATTCTACTTCATTTGTTTACTGAGGGGAACATGCCAGTGGTTGCAGAATATGTATGTTTACTGTTCAAAAGCAGATACTAATATCTGCTAAGCAGATTTCCCATGATCTTGCCTAGAAGTGAAAGAGCGGCATAGACTATGTAAAATGAAGATAACTATAATAATATTACCTGCCTCAGAATCTTTTTGTAGCAATTAAATTAGATAATTTTTGTAGAACATTTAAAACAACATTTGGGGGCTGGGCGCGGTGGCTCACGCTTATAATCCCAGCACTTTGGGAGGCCGAGGCGGGTGGATCACGAGGTCAAGAGATCGAGACCATCCTGGGCAACATGGTGAAACCCCGTCTCTACTAAAAATACAAAAATTAGCTGGGCATGGTGGTGAGTGCCTGTAGTCCCAGCTACTCGGGAGGCTGAGGCAGGAGAATTGCTTGAACCCAGGAGGCGGAGGTTGCAGTGAGCCGAGATCGTGCCATTGCACTCCAGCCTAGGTAACAAGAGTGAAACTCTGTCTCAAAAAAAAAAAAAAAAAAAAAAAAAAAAAAAACAACATTTGGTCTATAGGTAATATTAAAGATATTTTAGTTATTTATTTGTTATTGTTATATATAACTCATCATGAAAAATGGAGATATTTCTACAGATTCTTATTTGGCTGTCTAGGGTTGTATTACAACTTTAAATTCTAACTTTTAAGAGCCCTAGAGACTTTTACCTTTGTGGGCCCTTTCCCCCCTTAAGAATTAAAAATCATATTTACAACTGTATTAGTATAAATATGAACATAGTAATACTAAATAATAATTTCTTGACCTAAATGTTCAGTTTTCTTTTCTTGTTTTAAATGAAAGAAAACTATTTTCATGGATTTTTTTTAAGTAATATGGGCCACAGGCACTGTGTTTATGGTGTCTAAGGGCAAAGTTGGCCTATAAAAATCAGAATCCTTACCCCAAAACCTAAAATGAAATTAAAAAAAAAAAAAAAAAAAAAAAAAAGAACCACTCAGTATCATGGACAAAGAAGACACAAACTAAACATCTAAGCAATGACTATGGTACTTCAACTGGACACATGAAAGGAGAAAGCAGCAGTTCATAGCTTAAAAACGCAATGAAAAAAATCTCTAACTTCCTAGGGTTAATGAATTTGTTCATTTCACTAAGGACTTCTGCTTACCTTAAAGTTATAAGTCTGTGGAAGCTTTGCTGTATCGTGTTCTGCTATGGTTTTAATGTATCCCCGCAAAATTGGTATGTTAGAAACTTAATCCCTACTGCAACAGTGTTGATAAGTGGGTTGTTTAAGGGACAATTAGGTCATGAGGGCTGAGTCCTCATTGTCACAGGAATGAGTGGGTTAAAAGTGGCCTTCTCTTGCTCTCTGTCTTCAGCACTTGCTTCCACCTTCCACCTTCCACCTTCCACCTTCCACTCTCCTACCTTCCACCCTTCCACGGTGGAATGACCCTTGCCTCTTGCTAGTGCCATGCTCTTGGACCTCCCAGCCCCCAAAGCCATGAGTCAAATAAACTTCTGTTCTTTATATTAAAAAAAAAAAAAAAATCAGAATCTTGGTGGGCGTGGTAGCTCATGCCTGTAATTTCACCTATTTGGGAGGTGGAGGTGGGTTGATCACCTGAGGTCAGGAGTTTGAGACCAGCCTGACCAACATAGAGAAACCCCACCTCTACTAAAAATACAGAATTGGTCAGGTGGGGTGGTGCATGCCTGTAATCCCAGCTACTCAGGAGGCTGAGGCAGGAGAAACGCTTGAACTCAGTAAGTGGAGAGTGTGGTGAGCAGAGATCCTGCCATTGTGCTCCAGCCTGGGCAACAAGAGCGAAACTCCATCGTAAAAAAAAAAAATCAGAATCTTAGTGAAGATGGAGTATATGAAAGAGAAGGTATGTTAAGTGTCTAGATGAATATAAAATCTTTCACTGTAACTACAACTAGTTTACGTTTTGTTAGATTAATGAGAATATTTTAAAATGCAACAATCACTATAAAAATAACTTGATATAATATTAGATCTGTTCACTACTCAATGCTTTTTCCTCTGAATAATACCCATGTTCAATATATGTTTTGAAGACAAACCATATGCTTCAGATAATTTTGAAATGAAAACAATATACACCAGTATTCTTAAATAGTAATTCAAATGCTCTTTATTTCTTTTCTAAGCTTTTCTGCCAAACAGAATGCAAATCCAGAGCTTAAAGATATTATATAAATGTATGATCCATTCCTATGGACATGCTAGTTAGTCCTTTCATGCATTTGCTGCAAAGAGTTCATCTAGAGTTTTTACTTCCCCGACCACCTGCATTTTCTGGGAAACAATACAGGGGAAGCATAAAATTATAATATCCCACTAACATGAGTCAGTCAATTCCAAATTAAGTCAATCTAGTGGAGTGAATCTCTTTCAAACTCTTCTGAAAAAACTGTGTCCCTAACCAGGTATATTTTATAGGGCCTGGTGTAATTGTCCCACTCAATGTCACCAATCTTTTTGGCCATGATTCTTTCTTCAAGTTAACTTTGCTACAATCTAGGGCATATCCTTAAAAATTTCTGCACATTTATTGGCAGAACTCTGACTGTAAACAGTATACACAGTTCTAATATATGCCAAAATAATCATCAGTTTCCACAACAAGGCAGAAAATTCTTTCTATTTCAACATTACTCTTCAAAAGAAAACCTTACTATTGAGAACTTAGTACTTCATATTTTCTGTCAAAAACCTCTGGATCAGCCACCTTGTAAGTAGGCATGGCTATATTCAGGCTTGGATAAAAATAATTTTATGTGGAAAGTACCAAGAAATCTCTTCAATGACAAATAACATAGGACTTTACCTCTTTTCCTTTCTTTTCTTCATTCTACTCTGTGGAATGCAGATGTGACATGTGGAGCTCAATTAGCTACCTTGATCATAAGGCAGAAACCTTATATTTTATTTGGCAGAGAACTTGAAGAAAGAAGCCTCTGTCTCTGATGAAGAAATAACCAAAGCAGCTCTAGAATATCAACTTTATTTGAGAAATAAAGAAATCTCTCTTGTTTAAATTATTTTTAGTTTTAGGTTTTCCACTACTCAGAGCTGAATCTACCTCTAAACTATATAGATGTTATGCCTGGAAATGTATTACTATTACTAAAAGAACAAGATAGTGAAAACTTCAGACATCCAGGAGAACTTTAACACAGAAGTCATATCACACACACACATTCTCACACAAAAGAAGGGTGAAAATCTGGTAACAATGAGTCTCACTTTCTATTAAGCTCTTAACTCACTGATCATGACTCATTTATTTACATTAGTGAATGGCATCTGTCTGTTTCTTTATTTTACCAGACAGTACAAATTGTTAGTAAGAAAATAATAACAAGCAAGACTAAATGACAGACTTCACTAAAGCAGTGAATCCATTCTCAATTTCTTTCTTTTTTTTTTTTTTTTTTTTTTTTTTTTTGAGATGGAGTTTCACTTTTTTGCCTAGGCCGGAGTGCAGTGGCATGATCTTAGCTCTCTACCACCTCCGTCTCCCAGGTTCAAGTGATTTTCCTGCCTCAGCCTCCTGAGTAGCTAAGATTACAGCCCTCTGCCACCATGCCTGAATAAGTTTTGTATTTTTAGTAGTGACAGGGTTTCACACATATTGGCCAAGATGATCTCGAACTCCTGACCTCAGGTGACCCACCCACTTTGGCCTTCCAAAATGCTGGGATTACAGGTGTGAGCCGCCGTGCCAAGCCTCCATTCTCAATTTCTTTACTTACACTTGTGATTCAACAAGAACCAATGGCAATAACAGGTAAAGTGTTACAACTTCGCTACACCTTCTAATAATAGTGCTAAAGTATTACTAACTTGCACAAGCAGAAGAAAAATGGATTTTAATTCTCTGTGTAGTTTTTCTTAGATTAGGCTTTGACAGAAACATTTTTTTTACTTTGGTCTAACATATATTGTTTTGAATTCAGTTAAGAAGGCATTAAAATAAATTTTTAAATCAATGTTCTTATCACAGAAAACATTTTGTGACTGGTTCTCAACACTTATTTTTAGAGATTATTAGCAGGAACACCAGAAATGTATGGCTGTATAAGGAAGCACTTCCAATCATCCATCATCCAAGTAACACTGATATTCAATTTAAAATCATGAACACATCAATCACTAAATACCTAGACTGAAAAGTACAAGTAGCCAAAAAAATTTAGTCACTAGACTGGTATATTTCACATTTCTGGTTCTTCTCAATATGAAAATCTATTTATTTTAGTTTTCAATACCACTCTAACACAGTAACATGACTGGGATGTTCCAGCCAAATGAATTTCCTTTTTGGTGATTGTTTATTTATCATAAAATTAGCTAGGGAGAGGATGTCCCCTGGAGAAATCTGTGATATCCATGTGTAGAGAGACTCTAAGTTAATATCTCAATTATCTCAATTATGCATCATTAGAAATACAGAACTTTAGTAGTCACTCTGTTAAGATGTAGTAACAAGAATTAATCTATTCAACATGGCAGGTACTAGCTACATGGAACCATTTAAATTAACATAACTAACATTAAACAACATTACAAATTCAATTCTTCAATCATCCTCGCCACATTCCAAATGCTGAGTAGTCACATGTGATTAGTAGCTACTCTACTGAACAGAACAAATGTAGACCATTTCCATCATTACAGAAAGTTCTACTGGACAGTGCTAAACTACATTTTCAGGCATTAACACAGTTTGAAAGAGTACTAATTTAAAAATACCAAGGTAAATTTATTTACAATGACTATTACTCAACAGAACAAACATAAAATTCAAAAAAGTTCTCCAAAATATTTCAATTAGAGCACAAGAGGCTTGAAAATTAATGAGAAATCATAGCCGTTCACGAACAGAAGTGCATTTTAACAGAAGTTAAATATAACAGAAGTTTACATGGTAGAAATGTTAAAAATTAAGTTTCGGAAAAATAATAATGTAGACATTTTATTTTAAAATAATCTAGAAATAAAACTGCCATTCCATCTAGCAATCCCACTACTGGGTATCCACTCAATGGAAAATAAATCATTGTATCAACAAGATATCTGCACTCTTAATAGTGCCACTATTTACATTAGCAAAAATATGAAATCAACCTAAGTGTTCATCAATGGATCACATACAGCAAATGTAGTATTTGTACACAGTGAAATACTATTCAGCCATAAAAAGAATGAAATAATGTCTTCTGCAACAACACAGATGGAAGTGGAGGTCAGTTAAATAAAACAACTTAGACACAGAAAGACAAATACCAGTGTCCTCACTCATAAGTGGGAACTAACTAATATATACATATGGACATAGAGAATGAAATGATAAACATTAGAGATGTCTATCATTGAACAGACATTTGGACAGATGGATAATGTTTGGAAGAGCTGAGGGGAAGTGGATAAGAAATTATTTAATAGGTACAAGGTACCTTATGTGGGTGATGGATGCATATAAATGCCCAGATTTCATCACTACCCAATATATCCATGCAACGAAATCACACTTATACCTATTAAATTATATAAACAATGAAATAAAAATAATCTGATTTAAAGCAACATCTTGAAAATATGTCAGATTAAAGCTTTCAACTAATTTAAAAAGTCATGTTATGTCTCCTTTGCACGTGAAAATTAAAATTCTTAATAAATTGCTTAAAAATTCTTGGAAAATAATTGCTAAATGGATAAAAAGCTTAGTGTTTGGGCATTCTAATTACTTATTTGTTGATTTTTAAATTGGTATCTTATTTACAGTTCTGGCTGTGGTTTCTTTTACCCTAGCCAACAGATCCAATGACTATTTCAAATGTTTGATGCTTCATTTCTCTAAGTACTGGAAAACTGCTTCTCTTAGCAACTATGTATAATACGGCATTGCATTTAAAGTGATCTTCCCAATTGATGTGATGAATATCACTCAGAGAATGAGAATGGTTATAAAGAATTCATTCTTAGACCATTTTACTATGAACTAAAAGGCCTTAATCTTAAGTAAACAATACCATTCCCGTATGATCATACTACAGGCACATATTGAATTCTGGTTTATAAAAATATAATGTGAAACTAATTATTAGAGCTAAGTCTTTCTCAAGAGAATTATTTGAAATAGAAAATTCATTTTTAAGAGATTAAATTGAACTAGGTATTTCTTCTCTCTATGGTCCTAGGAATTAACCTTAATGAGATCCAATACTTAGAAACTTTGTTAAAATTTGTAGGACAAAAGTCACAATTAGAAGGATAATCTCAAACACTCCAGTTGGCAAAGCATGATATGTAAAACATAGCTTTCCAAAGTTGGAAGAAATGTCAACCTGAAATACAACACTTAAAATTTTTGTATATCATACATCAATAAGATCCTGACCCTGCCAAAAGGAGACTGAATGACTATATATAAATTTTCCAGCCGGGCGTGGTGGCTCAAGCCTGTAATCCCAGCACTTTGGGAGGCCGAGGTGGGTGGATCACGAGGTCGAGAGATCGAGACCATCCTGGTCAACATGGTGAAACCCCGTCTCTACTAAAAATACAAAAAATTAGCTGGGCATGGTGGCACGTGCCTGTAATCCCAGCTACTAAGGAGGCTGAGGCAGGAGAATTGCCTGAACCCAGGAGGCGGAGGTTGCGGTGAGCCGAGATTGCGCCATTGCACTCCAGCCTGGGTAACAAGAGCAAAACTCCGTCTCATTAAAAAAAAAAATATATATATATATATATATATATATATATATATATATATATATATATATTCCAGCAGTAGCAAGAGATATGCCAATTTTAAAGAAAGTGTTCAAATGCTTGTAGGTCATACTTAAGTATTCAGTGTTTACCTCAAAAATTCCCACTGACCTTTGTTGTGAGATTCCAGTCCAATTGTTTGTGAGTTCTCTTTTGGGAAACAAATAGTCACTCTGAACTTTTGGCAACATCCTAACTCAAGATGGTAAGACTGTAGAGGAGTGCTTAACAGCAGGGATTCTCGAGTTAGACTGACTTGATTTGAATCTAAGCTTCCCCTACACCTGGACATTGAGTTTGCATTATCTCATCTTTAAAAGAGTGAGAAAAAAATTACTTAATTCATAAAGTTTCTGTAAGGCACAAATTAGAGGTTCCAAGTAAAAATCTTAGTACATTTAATAATAAATAAACATATAATGACTGGTATTTGTATATTGTGGCTATAAACATTCCTCTTACCTCTTTGATTTGCCATTCCTTCCATCTGGAATACTCTGCCCACTCTTTATTCCCATTCCTCGTAATAGCTCATATCCATCCTCAAATGCTTCATTCAGAACTTAACATTAGCAAGCCTTCTGTGAAACTCCTCAGGAGATCAGGCATCCCTCACCAAGCAAAATAATTTCCTGATGTACATTTTATTACCTTACTGTTTGCATTGTAATGTAGAACGTGTGTGTGTGTGTGTGTGTGTGTCTGTCTGTCTGTCTGTCTACTTTACGGTATATTCTTTCAGGGCAAAAAATATGCCTCATTAATCTTTGTATCATTAACACTTAGAAAGAACATAGCCCAGGTTAGGCACTCAAATATTTGCTGAATAAATGAAAGGAGAGATCTTGATATTTTCTAATAACTACTGAAACAGAACATTACAATAATCTTGCAGCAAAGCTGAACTAAACTGATGTTTTATTGAATTTGCTTCCCTGGCATCAATATGAATTCTTACTGCTACATATTGAAAATCATTATCTACAAGTCAAGATAATTCCCTTTTATAAGTAAAATACTGGGTATTTTCATCAAAACCAACATAAAACTCAGCAAAAGAATATATTCAATGCCCAGAGTACCAGAACAAATTAAGTTAGATACATGTCCTGACCTTCAACAGTTTCTAACATAGGAGAGAGTACAAGATAAAGATACATTGCAAATATATTTTATTGGCATATGCACATATGTATGTATGAATATGTGTGTATGTATTTAGATGTGTATATATATGTATATGTGTATATGTGTATATATTTATATATATATATAGGTGAAAGAAACACAAAGAAGGTAAACATACAGTAAGAGGCATAGTGTTTGGCTAGTAAGAATATTTTTCTTCAAGTCTATGTCACATTAATGATTTTTAAAAATTCTATCATCATAGGAATGGTTCTTAATTGAGTCCTAATTAATGTTCAGTAAATGATGAAACCATTCGTAGGTGCTTGCTATAACCTGAATGTATGTTCTCTCTAAACTTTCAGTTAGATAAATATGTCTTTATAAATAAGTAAATATGTATTTCATGATCATAACTTTTTTATATTATATGGCAATAATTATAATCAGACCTAGTGATTTTATAAATGAGAGATAATGTAATAAATACAATTAATTATAGGAGAAAAATGGTCATAGTTGTTAAAAATAGTGCTTACCCTTTTAACAAGGGTAAGCTGATACGATTTTCAGACTCGATAAATATATCCATTATTGCTGACATTACCAATAAGCAAGCCAAATAAGAGTCTGTAACTGTTTATATTAGATATAAACTCCACTTCTAAAGTAGTAACACAATCAGTCCTTTCTGCTATAACAAATGTGTATTTTAACCAGTCATGTATTATTTCAATGATGATTAGATAACTTCAAACATCCAAAACATCTTAGAGGATTATTTCCTTCTGTACTAAGATGAAATAAACAAGGCTCTATGATCTACCCACCTTTTCACTAAATTGTTTTGGAATGGCTGTATTGAGAATTGTTTTCTTTATGTTGAATGGCTTCAATTAGAAATCTTAAACTTTGCAAATCACACACAAATACATGTGTAGAATATTACAGTAGTCTCTAAACATACTTCAAGAGCACAAAAGTTTAGTTTTGTCATTGCAGGTGGTGACATACTTTGAATCAAGTCTTTTTCAACAGTATTTCTACATCTACACTCTTAGTTGACATTACAACTACTAATTACTTACAAATATAAATAATTGCTGACCCTATGTCCTTCTACAGATAATGTACATGTTTTGGAGACAGACAGAACTAACATCAATCATTTCTGAGTCACATATTTTTACCTGTAAAATAAAGGTGACATTTATGTTGTACATTCACATGTAATCAAAGACAATGTATGTTAAGCAGAGCTGAGTATGGAGCAGACTCAGGGTAATTACTCATTAAATGAGAGCTTCTGTGATAAAGATATGATAATGATGATTGCATTTCATCCCTTCAAATGAATTTGGTTAAAGGAAAAGAAACAGGAAAGCCGTATGTGTCTGATCCTTTTCCTCTGTCTATCCTAGTTGTCTTAATAGGCTCATTGTTGATGAGCCTCCTGGAAAGTGAAGGGAAAAATCATCAGAAAGCTGAATTATCCTCAGCCTCTGGTCAAACAGAACCAGAACAGCCCATGGGTGCCAGAACAATTAAATTAGAATTTGTTACAGAATCTTCCTTCTCTTCTCCTTCCCTTCTGGATTTTAAATGTCTGGTTGCACTGGGCAAATGCTTTCAGGTACAACGATCTGGACAAACACTTCCACTAATGAAGAGTCTCCTTTATAGCTTTTCCAGAAGAATACTGTCTATTGTGTATTCCATTTAATTTTTGTAATCCAATTAAACAGACTAATGGAGACATTTGAGCCATGCAGCTAGGTAACACACAAACAATACATTTTTATTAGATTGTAGAATGAAATTTAACAAGAATTTCTTAAAAATATAGTAGAATTTATTCTCAAGTATGATAAATCAACAGTATAAAGAAAGGAGAGGAAAGCTTTTATAGCTTTAAATATATGACTCAGAAATAAATATATGACTTCGAATAAAAGTAAAAGACCTGGTATTTTACCACGTGACCCAAACAAGTCAATGTACTTAGAATCTACTCAGTGATACAGAGTACGTCATGATTCCAATATACTCTCTTCCAGTCAGATCAGTTTCAGAGGACTTGAAATTAAGGTAATAAGGAGGTCAAGAGATCACATTATACAGCAAAAGTTTGAAAAACTTAGGGAGAATAACCCCAGCAAAAAAGCCTAAGGAGGAACATAAAGAGTTTTCCCCAAATATCACCCTGGAAAGATGTGAAAATGAAAACATTCTTAGTTTAACCTCATAATAGCTAATTTGAATAAATGGGTGATCTATAGGTGTTCGTTTCAGCTCAATTTTTTAAAACTTGATAAAAATTTGAGCTGTGCTCCGAAGAATGGGTTGCCTGAAAATTTCAATTACACAGAGTATTTGAAAAGTTCATAGAAGGCCATATAAATTTAGAGAATACAGTAGAAAGAGAAACTTTAAATGGGTAGAAGATTGAACAGGGAAAAGTTTCCTCCAAGGAAACTTTTAATTTCAAGTTCCTGTGATTCTCTGAATATAAAGAACTAAAAAGAACTTAAAAGTCTAGATCTGTAAAATATGTCACTAAATTTAGGTAAGTATGATAGAATAGGGTGACTTATCACTAAGGTGAAACAAGAGATATTTGGATAATATTGCAAATGAATTCATATTAATTAGGACAAAGACAGCATGGACACTAAATAATTACAAAGTATTATTTAAATCATTGCTTTCTTATCATAGAAATGCATCTTTCAAAATACAACTAGAAAATTTATAGTGGTTATTCATTTACTGTATTTCAATATAATTATCTATAAAACAACAAATTTATATTACAACAAAAATATAATATCAGTGGTAATATTGCATTATTTATTATTTTGGATTGCACATTACTTAAACTATAACAGAGATGGGGAAATCTTAAACTATCTGGGAAAAATACTGATTATGTTTTATGAAAACAACAGGCATAGAGATTAGCTCAAAATTCAGTTTGCATGTATACTGGACATTTGCTAGGACAGGTTTAAAAGAAGGAAAGGAGAATTTGGTAGGATGAAAATCAGGTTCAAATGTCATTGCAATTTCTATGTTCCATGAGCTCTAACTTGACTTCAACAATTAATAGTTGACTTTTACTCTTTTCAACTCAAGGAAACAATTGGTCATTTCAGAGCCTTAAATAGGACTTCACAAATTTTCTATCACAAACCACATTGCCATGTATGTACCTATGCAACAATCCTTCATGATCTGCACATGAACCCCAGAACCTAAAGTACAATTAAAAAAATAAAGTGGTGGGACCCCCCCACCCCCGCCAAAAAACAAACATACAAATACGTATTTTTAACTGCATCCAGGCTCTGTAGAATCAGTCAGTGTGAAGAGTCAGGATTTAAAGTCACAGTTCTTTGGTTTAAAATCCCAGATCTGTACCTAACTTAATCCCTTTTATTTGTATCTTTCTTCATAGTGCCATGTATACTGTCCAGCACAGAAACAATCAGCAAACTGAGTCAACTGAAATCTGGATTCTGTGTTTACCTGGTATGCTTTGTATATGACTGTACATTTGTTGTTCAATGTTTCTGGACATCGTAGCTGTTTGTTTCTGCTAAACAATTGCATGCAAGTTGTTAAATTCTATTCAACCTAATATACACCAATTTTACAAATGGTTAACAATTAATAATCTTAATGATGGCAAAAGATAGTCACAGAGTATAGGACTACAGACGTAGAGTAATGCCATGTCAAATATCCCAGATTACTTGGGGGCTCAAGTGTTAAGACCACAAAACAAAGTTCAAATGCCATCTAATGCAATCTGTTATATCTTCCTGCTAAAATTATACTTCCATCTTCATAAATGAATCAAATGTCTATGCATAAAGATATTTTTTCATTTATTCTTTCATTTATTTCACCAGTATTTATTGACCAATTATGATGGGCAAAATACTTAAGTAAAAATACAAATGTAAGAGTAAATATTATTTTTAAATGAATTATTTGTGCTGCAATGACTACTTTCAAATTCTTTCATAGTAGAATTTATTAAGATTCAAAAAATGACAACTGATTTCAGATTTTTGTTCAGTCAATATTCAAAATATATTTGATTGCCAAATAAATCTACTTACTGTGCCCAGAATACACTCTTCATTTTTCTGCCACTGAGATTTTGCTTATGTCAAGTAAGAAAATTCTCTTCTATCCCCAACCTATGGATAACAGCACTAATTGGTCATGGCACCCATTACTGGTGACCCTATATATGCCTAAGAATTCTTCTCATTAGCCACATCAGGAAGCATCCAAATTCTAATAAAGTTAGCATGTAAGAAATATGTATACACACACACACACACACACACACACACACACACACTCACACACGTGTAGCTCTTAATGTACAGGATATTGAGTAATGTGCCAGCTAGACAATATTCTATGTCTAATGATTTTCCATTATATTTGGAAATATCCTCCAAGTGGCTATTGCTTCTGCTTATTGTTCATAAAAACCAAGGGTATAATATTTTGTGATGACATAAAGCTGGAAATTATTGTTTCAAATTCATAAGAATGGTCCGGGACAGAGATGTATAGCTATAAGCCAAGAGCATAGAGATGAGAAAAGTGGCACAGAAATATAGGGGATTTCTTCCAATAGTGAAAGAGCATGAATAAGGATTTGGAACACAGTTTTGCAGAGGAATGAATCAGCATATCAAAAAAGTCTCAAAATTCTAAGTTTACTTAATGTATAATTATTTTAATGTAGCTTGACCTGAAGACTTTGCTTCTGTTGGAATTTTACTTCTGTATGTAGGTAGTTGTATGTCAGAGGATATGTGCTTGAAGAAGTAGCTAGAAAGGATTATGAGTAATATAAATTTCTAAAATTGAATGGACCTTTAAACTCTACAGTAAAAATAAAAAAAAAATCTCTATTTGGCATCTATGATCTGCAAAGCAATGTTATAGGCATTGTTTAAAAACATCTGTGGGGGAGATTTAGCTAAAGTTTGAAGTTCTGTGAAGAGAGAACTTTGTCAGCAGGCATTATGAGGCACATTCAGATCAAGCATTAAAAAATTGTGGACTATTTTCTTATTTGGTGCCTAGGGATACTACAAATAAGCAAAAACACAATGTGAGCTTCGAAACAACTTATTAAAATTAAATTGTATGTGTATTGCTTCAGTGAAACAGATTTCCTCTAAGCCAACAAAAATAAAGGTGAACCAGAATCATAGATCCAATCAAAATAGGTCTTGGATGAAAAGTTGGAAGCCATTTTGTTTTTAATATTCCAAATTAAAAGTGCAGGTCAATGCTTCCAAGTATGGTGTGTGTGGTATCTGACTGATGTTTATGTCTGGCCTAAGGTGAAGGGAAGGAACAGCTGCTGTTCTTGGCAAACCCACTGATCATTTCTGCAGGACAGTAGGAGGACATGTTCATTTTGTGGCTCAAGTCTCAAATCTTTGGTAGAAGTGTAAGATAACTCTTACTGGGATACTTGATAAGGGACATGAAATTAAGTACATGGATTTTTTAAAATCTTCTCTAATATCCTCTCAGGACTTCTATGATCATATCATAACTTTTGACTATAGGTTTCATCTTTTTGACAAACCTGATGTTCAAAAATCCTATGACCACAAGTAATCAGACAGCCTCCTCCAATTTCAATTTCTGGCCATATTAATCTTCAGTCAGCCTTTCTTGAGACAGTTCTCATATTTCGTATTTCAATAGTCAGACTTGCTTCTCAGGCCATGTTCTATTGTTGTTTGTTCTTGGTTCTTTTTTAACTGAAGGTGTTTACTTGGTTATTTTTGGTTAGCCCTGGCTGTTTGAACTTAAACAAATTTTTAGTGGAGTACCCTTATTTTATGAGATATCCATTTTATTCAATTATTATTTAGCTCATTTCTATTATCTATCTTGCTAATGAGAACTGAAATGTGGTAAATAAGGGAGACAGTCATTGGACAGCATGAAAATATAACACAGCTTACATACATGGGATGCTGCCTGTTATAGAATAGGGACCCCAAAGTGTATACTCTATTCTTTGTCCCATTATAAAAATCAAATTATTTCCTTACCCCTGTGACCCTCCTCTCTTTCTATCCACCCTCTACCCCTGCTTTCCTCTTTCTGTCCATATATACTCTGTTAAGGAAGAGAGGCCTTACGTGTGGTTTATAAGATTCTTCTCCATCTGATTGGGGATAAACCTGCATCATCTAACCTTATGTCAAACCAAGATTTCAAACCTATCACATCAGGGCCTCCTGATCTTGACTAAGTAACATTTGCAAATCAAAACTACATTGAGATACCATCTCACACCAGTTAGAATGGCGATCATTAAAAAATCTGGAGACAACAGATGCTGGAGAGGGTGTGGAGAAATAGGAACAGTTTTACACTGTTGGTGGGAGTGTAAATTAGTTCAACCATTGTGGAAGACAGTGTGGCAATTCCTTAATGACCTAAAAATAGAAATCCCATTTGACCCAGTGATCCCATTACTGGGTATATATCCAAAGGATTATAAATCATTCTACTATAAGGACACATGCACACAAATGTTCATTGCAGCACTGTTTACAATAGCAAAGACCTGAAACCAACCCAAATGCCCATCGAAGATAGACTGGACAGGGAAAATGTGGTACATACACACCATGGAATATTATGCAGCCATCAAAAACGATGCGTTTGTGTCCTTTGTTGGGACATGGATGAACCTGGAAACCATCATTCTCAGCAAACTGACACAAGAACAGAAAATCAAACACTGCATGTTCTCACTCATAGGCGGGTGTTGAACAATGAGAACACACAGACATGGAGAGGGGAGCACTACACACTGGGGTCCATTTGGGGGAAATAGGGGAGGGATGCAGGGTGGGGAGGTGGGGAGAGATAGCATGGGGAGAAATGACAGACATAGCTGAGGGGAAGGAAGGCAGCAAATCACACTGCCATGTGTGTACATATGCAACAATCTTGCATGTTGTTCACATGTACCCCAAAACCTAAAATGCAATTAAAACAACAACAATAACAACAAACATTTGGGTTTGCATGAAGTTATGTTAATAAGGACTTCTATGATCATAACTTTTGACTATAGGTTTCACCTTTTTACCAAACCTGATGTTCAAAAATCCTGTAACCACAACTAATCAGACAGCCTCCTCCAATTTCAATTTCTGGCCATATTAATATTCAGTCAGCCTTTCTTGAGACAGTTATCATTGCACCTAGACCTTATGAGAAAAAAAGCTTATTATATATTTCATATATCTATAAAGAAAGAACGTGAAATCATCTTGGACAAGCTAAAGTCCATGAAAAGCCAATTAAAAATCTTAACATGAAATCAGCCATTCAGTGGATTTTTACATAAAACTTCCCTTATGCTCAATTATAATCTAAGAATCCACCAGTAATTTGTTTTCTATCTTTAGGTCCTGCACATTTGAAATCCCTTACATGCGATTAAAAATTATCTCCTTTGGAAAGTAAATCCTTTCAAATCAACTTCTGTTTATATAAAAGAAAAAAGAGTAAAAGGAGAAAAAACATTTTCCCAAAGTATATTCCAGTTTCATGAGATTTAGAATGTCTTCATACTTTGTGCTTTCTTATTTTTCATACATAAGCTTCTTCTTTGTTCAGAGGCTTTTATCTAATTCAATTTTCTTCACTTTTATTATGACCAATTGGTCCATTATCTTGTGCTTCTGCTAAGGAAAGCTCAGCCTACCTAACCTTGACAATGTTACAAAATCAGTAGCTTTAAGAGCTCACAATCCTAAATTTCCAAAAAGAAGCAACTGTATTTTCTTTAGTCCAGTTGGTCTCCAAAACACTATGACTAATGGTTGTTATCTCTGAAACCTTACACCTTAGCAGATGATAAGATACAGCATTTGCAATAAACCACTGGTTTATTATCTGTATTCAAGACTTCTGATTTTCTAACTATAATAGCTAACAAAACTGAAAACAAGCACTTTAGCTACTAGATCATAATTTTTAATGTTTTTTTTTGTTGTTGTTGTTGTTGGGACAGTTTTGCTCTGTCACCCAGGCTGGAGTACAGGTGCGATTTCAGCTCACTGCAATCTCTGCCTCCCAGGTTCAAGTGATTCTCCTAATTTAGCCTCTCAAGTAGCTGGGATTACAGGCGCACTCCACCACACCTGAATATTTTTAGTAGAGATGGTATTTCACTATGCTGGCTAGGCTGGTCTTGAGCTCCTGATCTCAAGTAATCCACCCACCTCTTGAAGTGCTGGGATTATAGGAGTGAGAGACCACTCTGAACCTTAAATGGTTTGTTTTTACCTCTACTCAAACTTCTAGCTCAAGTTAAAATAGGATGATAATGTTAGAAATAGGCTGAGCAGGGATTCTTCAGTGGTTGTTAAACGCAGTATTAGAATTGAAAATGCTGACATCATGGTTCCCACCTCCAAAGCCTATTTATATTGTTTTAGGTGAAGCCCCAGAATATTTATTTTTAATAAGTATTCCAGGTAATCCTAATCCTGATGATTCTCAGCCTATATTAAGAAACATCACTCTAGATTTAATAAACTCTATATATGAATCTCCCCATCATCTGAGAGTTGCATATTTTCATCCAATTATGTATATTTCCTATGAAAACACCTTTATGTGTTTATATTATCACTTTGCTTTATAAATATTTGTATATGGTATAGCCAAATCAAAAATACTTCTAAATATTTTTAGAATATTTAAAGTACTTGTGCAGACACACTTCTTTATGTTATTAAATAACCTGCTTATAATGATTTTGTTGCAAATTTCTATTAGATAGTATGCTCTAAAAAACTCTTCATACAGATAACTTTATAGAAAATAAGATACTTTCTTTTCTTAAATAGCTATGAAACACATAATACTATACTTCCTGCTTTTCTTTGTCTGCCACGTAATTCAAAGATGATTTTATGCTCAGCAATGTTTTATTTAACATAATTTTTATTCTCCACCATTATCCATCACCTTTAATACTTGATGCTTGCTTACTCATATTGGTTTATTTGACAGTAAACTGTTTCAACTCCTCCTTGAAAACGGACAGAGTAAAAACATAATGAAGTATATAATTTCAAAACAAGTCTGTTAGGATCATAGGATTTTTATAATTTAGTAACCCAAAGTCATTAAATGTTGAATTTCTAACTTAAAAATATGTTTTGTATGGTGACTCAAAATTCAAGTTTCTAAGTAGGAAATGCCTTTTGATTTATGGTGTGTCATCAATCAACAGCTCTTCAGTAATTATTTCCTGCCTAATTGTCTATTGGTGTGATTCACTAGAGACTTTTTCTTATGCAAGGCAAATATGTACTATATCTAATATTTTTATATATTTAATAGTAATAACAATATAATAGCAATCCCTTATATAGAAACCATTTTTTTTTAATTATACTTTAGGTTCTGGGGTACCTATGCTGATCATGCAGGATTGTTGCATATACATACTTGGCAAGGTGGTTTGCTTCCTCCATCCCCCCCAACACCTGTAACTGAAATTTCTCCCCATATTATCCCTCCCAGCCTCTCCACCCCTAGCTGTCCCTCTCTTACACCCCCAGCGACCCCATTGTGTAATGTATAGCACCTATTTGTAATGTTCTTGTGCAAAATGAAATTTAAAATGGCCTTTTCTATCTCCCGCATGCCCAGATCTTTAAAAAATATTATCATCAATAGTTTATGTCTTCCCAGAAAAATAAGAGGAACATGTATCTATATATCAACACATGCATGTGTATATACTATTTACACTTCTATACATTTTGTATTGACCTATATGTGTGTGCTTCCCAAAATGCATATTTGAGTACACATTACACATTCACACGTATTTTAGTAATATTAAAACAATATGTACCAATCCAAAAATTGTGAAATACTGCAGAAAATAATAAAGAAAACAGAAGTAAAAGGAGCATGAGTGGTCTACCAAGTGATTTCTTAATTTATTCAAAGTTTTTGCTTTGAATAGGGTATTTCAGAACATATTGCCAACTCTTGCTACTTGACGGAAAAATTCTCCCTTTAATTTTTTAAAAATAAAATAATCGTACCTTTCATTTAGATAACTATGAATGTATTTGGACTCTTTCCATAAAAATAATAAAATTCTCTGCAAAATTGATAGGCACTTTACTTATCACTACTCTAGGATCATGCCAACCCTGAATAAAGTGAATAAAGTGTACTATTTCCACAAAAAAGCGTAGATAGCCATTTTCTAAACTACATTCTTTTTCTCTGTAATAGGATATTTACTGTGTTTTCTTCTGAGATTTTGCATCAAATTAATAAAATTTTAAATCCAAAAGCAGAAATTATATACTAAAAAAAAAAAAATAGCAGACAACAGATCAACATGTGTACTTCTAAATTAATTATGTTTTTCAAAACAACTGCCCTTTATTGCAAACATTTAAAAAATGCAAGGCAAACTATAAAGGATTAGAAATAATATTTATTTGATTTTCAATAACTAAGAACATATTGAAATGAAAGTAATTTCTTTTTGACATCTATTCTTATATACTATTTCACAATAAGGTATCCTCTTGTGAATGTCTATGAGATGTTTTGAAATTAGTGCATTTGTTTCTAACTATACTAATGTTCTAATAAAATAGACAATATGAACAGAAAGACTGTTAACACTTTCTTGATTTTATATATTTGCAAAAAGTAATATAACATTTTACAAAATACAATAAAGTATCTGAAAACCAATTGACTGTCAACATCAATTCTCATACCTAATTTCACAAGAATAAACTAGTCTTGTGAGAGATTTTCAGGTTTGATGTTTTCTGTATTATTGGCTCCTATATGTTTGGCCTTGAATTTGAACACAAAGCTGAAGATAATAAAATATTCTGTATTGTGAAAATATAAATACAGTGTTATTACCAGAGTAAATATTTTCAGGTTGAAAAACTAAAAAGAATCCAATGACAAATCACTGAGTTTAATAAAATGCAAGTTAAAACTGCTACACTTTATTTCTTATCTCAGAAAGATCACAGTAAAGGTAATATCAGTGGAACAATATTCTTAATTTCCTGTTATTTACTACATGAATTTGTTTATCTTTGTTACTAGTTCATAGTCTCTCATTAGTTTAAAAATTATAAATAAAATACAAAGTCATCATCAGAGTCGTAACTACAATATGGGGAAACGTTTAGACCTGCACATATACTGCTTGGTGATACTGCTTTGTTATGTTTTTAATATTTTGTTTAATGGTGGGGATAGATATAAAATAGAGAAAGAAATATAATGGGGGAACCCTCCAGTATAGAGTGCTGTAAAGAACACTGGACTTCAAATGATCCTCCAGAAATCTAGCTTAGGTTCTTCTACTAAGCAGACCCTGTAAATTTCATTACTACACTCCACCTTAGTTTCTTCAAATATAACTGAGAAGTTTTTATAAAATGATTTCTAAGGAGCCCAGCAAGTCAAAATTCCATGATTTTAATACTTTTGGACCAAAGCAAAAAATCAAACAGTAGGAAGAGTCTGTAGGGCATATTCCTTCCTGATTCAATTTCTTGTCTAATGTGCATTATTAGGTTGATCTAATTTAGAAAAATACAAAAACATCTCATTTGGTACAATTTTGACATATTCTCATAAGTTTGAATGTGCTATATGAAACAATATGGAGAAGAATTTCATTTTTCCAAAGTGCTCTAAGACGGTATATGGTTAGGCAGCCTTAATTTCTACAGCATGATGAAAGGAACACCAGCAAAAGGTTGTGGGGGGGCAGGGAGAGAGAGAGAGAGAGACAGAGAGAGAGAGACAGACAGAGAGAGAGAATGTGTGCGCGTGTGTATGTGTGTGTGTATGCGTGCGTGTGTGTGTGTGTGTGTGTGTGTGTGTGTGTGTGTGAACTTGCTTCATCAGGAAATAGGCCTCTGGAAATAACTTTGGGTAAGATGCAGAATTATCTGGAGGGCAAATGTCTTCATGGAAACAGCATGCCAAAGTGAGATGCCACACTAAATTCCTTTAGATTCAAAAACTATTTCACAATTTGTTTATCTGGAAAGCACACACTTTTTTTTTTTTTTTGTATTTTTATGATGTTAATCCAATTTTTGTTTCTTTAAACCTGAGTACTCCCAATTATCCATTCATGGTTATATTTTATTCTTCAGCATGGTGATTCTTATCAAAGCATTGCTTCTACAAGTTTTCATTATACATCTGCTATAAACATGGTGTCAATTTAATTTGTGTTGAAAAACATATATCCCTATGACAATCTTCACAGATTTTAAGACATGTAAAGCATTTTGTCTTTCAGGCTTATAAAACTAACAAAACACCTGGAGAAGATATATATGTACTTACTGCAAAGTGACACAAAAGGAATGAAAATCCTTTAAATAGAATTTGAAATGCATGTAATATTCTTGAACACTAATATTAGAATTGACAACTGTAAGTATGCAAATCTATATTCAAAATAAATAATTATCTGTATCAGTTCCCAAATAATTCCATATCCATTGAGCACCAGCCTTGTCTTTTCAGCTAAAATATGGAATTCAGTTTCATTTGAACTAGTTTCATTTGTATCATCAGTAAGGTAAATATAACAAACTAATGAAGGATGAACATGAATTTATGGTAAATAAGTTAAATTTAAAGTGACCATTTAAAAGTGCCTTAGATGTTTTAGAGCATGTGCTCCTTTTCATACAGAGATCACATCCTGTCTCTACCATGCTCACAACTCTCTAATGGTTCCCCTTTTCATCTTAGATGAAATCAGAAATCTTTACTGTGGTCTATAATATCCTACATTGTCTAGACCTAACTACTTTTCAGATTCCATTTGATTCTAAGCCCCTTGACTCCTTTGCTTCTATTACAGGGACATTAGATAGAATTTATGAAACCTCATCCTACCTTGACATCTTTGTACTTTTTTTCTCTCTTGCTCTAATGTTCTTCATCCAGATAGTCAGAAAATCACTTCATCCCTTCAATCAGCCAATAGCTTAAATGCCACCCCTTTGGAAAAGCCTTGTTTGTCTCCTATGCAAAATAGTAGGCTTGTTATCCAGATTTATTTTGTTAATAGCACTCATCTCTGCATAGCATTATATATTTACATGTTTATTTCTGACTCTTCCACTATTTGGTTCTAAATAGTTCTTAAGGTGAGGAAATTGACCGTTGTGCTTACTACTGTGGTCAGACAGGTAGCAAGTGATCAATAAAGGTCTGTTACATTGAATTGAACTCTGTGAGCCAATGTTTGATTCCCTGAAAGTTTATGTTACTGGTATTACTTTGGGTTTCCAACAGCACTATTACTGGTATTATTAAAACTAAAGAAAATGAAGAAGATGGAAGAATTAGGTCCACATAAAAGCAAAAAAAGACAAGACCTTTTACTTTCAGGACAAAATCTTCCCATTCTATTTGACATTACCTCAACTGTCATCCTACTCTTTCAATGTTATTTTTTTCTCATTATTAACCTCTAGTAACTCATTCCCTACTCCCCCTACACTTTTTGTGATTTAGATCATCATTACATAACAGACTTGTCAAAATTCCCAAGGCAAAATGGATGGCACTACGCTAGAATATATACCTACATTTATCTTTACATTTTATATATCTGCCTTTTAATTCCTTAGAATGTTAACATTTTCCTGACAGAAATTACATTGAACTTTTCCTGACAGAAATTGCATCTATCCCTTCTGTCATTTACAGACAATATTTTTCCTATTTTTCAACAATTCTATTTTATGCATAAATGAGAAAACCTGGGGGGAAAAAGTTCGAGCTTGTGTTACTGAGTAAGAGAGAACACCTTTCTTGTGATGAAGTGTCATCAAAGTATCTTTTGACCATGGACTCTTTAATGTATTTATATTTAAGTAAGAAACTGAGCTTTCAAGAGAAGGCAGTATATTTCTATATTGATTCACTTATATCATAAAGTATTTCCATATGTCTCCCAGAGGCATCTGAAATTTACCTGGCTTTTACCAGAAAGCAAACTGATCAAAAAAATGGCAATTAACAGTCATTAATTCTAACTTTTGCAGAATAATTAGTTATGGATAAAAAAGTCGAGGACTCACAGCCCTTCCCAGTTAAAAAGAGAAAAATTAAAAGGGTAGATTTGGCAGGCCAGAGGGCAAAATGTTTAAATAACAAATTCAGATACTTTCAACATTGAACAAAGCAAAATAAATTGGCCTAGAGTAGCAGACTATTGCTAATATTGAGATGGCACAGCTCCATGTCTAAGGAGCTCTCCATGATGTACAAGTGCCATCTCGCACCAGGATCAGCAACACATTAACATAGATATTTTTCTACATTTGAGCACTGAACTAGTAATAACTCCCCAGAAAGTATACACTAAAACCTCAAAAGCCTTTCAATTTAGTTAGAAAGTCAAGAGGTAAAACCATAAATTATATATAAAATGGCACTCACTAATATCAAGCATAATTCCAACTATAGATGATGTAGGCTTGCTTGAGAGGCTGAGAAGCCTTCATGGAGAAGATCAATGTAAAGCCTGGCTCTCAAAGGAGAAAACTAAAGGGCAAAACATTCAAAGAGCAGTGCAAATATGCACGAAATGGTGTTATACCTCTGGGTTTCTTTTCAGTATCAGACACTATCCCACATCATCAAATCCAGCTGCAGAAGCTAGTGGGAGAACAGTACTTACACATACATACACACACGTGTGTGTGTATCCCTGCTCAGAAAACAACATAAGACATATGGAGAATAGAAGGGAGGAAAAGGAATGAATTTATTATCACAACTCTAAAAGAAAAATTATACTTCCTTTTCAGTGAATGTTCTTTTCACCATTCATCTTTTTTTGATGAAAGAGAAGTTAAATTGTATATTGTTAATGACTTATAGGCCAACTATTTTAGGAAATTAGGACAAAATACCTGAATTTCTTTTTTTTTACCATCAGGCCAGGTAAAAGACTCACTTTTGAGCAGTTTGCCCCCAAATGGCCTTAAAGTTCACTGGATGAGAACACAACATTATATATATCAGATGGGCACCATCATGATAAATCTCAGTGCTGTGTGAATAAATGCAGAGCCAGTAGTAATATTGAAGAATGTAGAGAGAGTGATTCACATCAATAGAACTAAGAGAGAAATGCATTATATTAATGGAATAAAGAGCAAATGTATTTCTTCTCTTATCCCTGTATAATCAGCAACAGTCACTAGATAATTATTATAACAAATTTCTAGATAATGTTTTAGAGCCTTCAGAAGAAAATGAGTATAAAAGTGAAATTTCAAAAAATATTGCTGCTATTTAATTATGTAGCTTTGGACAAACTACACAATTCTTACATGTATAAAATTATGAAATTTAAACATATTACGGGTCACTTTCTTCCACCAGGAGTGTAGAGATCAGATAATAAGAAATTTGAACTTCAGTGACTTATTTTCAAAGACGACAATAATTGAGAGGAATGTTCAGAAGTAAATGATGTAAATATAAAGACAGTTTTTCAATAGTCTAAAGCGAAATTAAAAATAAAAAAGAATAGCATAACAGACCCACTGAAAATTAGAAAATAGCATCTTCTCTAGGGTACTATGTTAAAACAACACATATTATCCCTTTTCTGAAATACCTCTGTCTGGCAACCAAGTAAATGCTGAAGTACTAGAGGCTGAATTAACATACATATTTTTAAATTCTACATCAAATATTGTCTCTAATTCAAGTTATGGCTAAAACAGAATGAATACATATAAGATTTGGTTACTTGTAATTCTAAAAAGAGGAATTCAAACCACATTTCTCTACATTTCTTTAAAAGTTCATTTTCAACTCCCATCAACTAACATTTTCTATAAAGAACGTTACAAAAATATGTCATAGTATGTCAAAATAAAAATAGTTGTTACTCATAGTATGGCTCTTTACCAGAAAGATAAATTTTGGTACTTCCTACCTTTTAAAGAGTTTTATATTAATGCATTGGCAAATTTTATGTATAGATCTTGGCACAAAGGAAGATAAGTTCACCCATTTCACTAACAGCTGGGCAAACTTTGAGCCTCTACATAAATGATTCTGCAAGATATACTCCTGACATTACCCAAAGCTATATAATCACAGTAGTAACAGGTAGCAGAATGGTATTTAAAAGTTTATCCTTCTCTTTAACAATATATAACATAATATCATTATGTAGCATAGATATGATCATATATATGCATATGATAATTCATTTCCAAGTATGCCATTCTTAAAAAAAGGAATTTTTCTGATACATTGCTAAAGGAATTTTCCTGATACATTCACTTAAAGAAAATTTAATTGAATTTTTTTTTTTACTTTTTTTTGTTTCTTAAAATTAAGAATTCATCAAACACACAAAAATTGAAACGTAATAGACAATTATACTAAGCTTTCTGGCAGCAAAGATATAACTATGGTAACACTACCATAGTTGTTTTAGATAAATATACAATATAAATTAAAATTTTACTTTCAGAAATTTGTTCTGAAATTAAATTTATGTAGTTAAAAGTACAAAATTTATCTCTAAGCATAATCTTTACAGAAATGTCATGTAGTAACTTTCCCATATTAAAAACTTTGATGAAAACAACTTTGTTTTAAAATTAAAGTGATATGGACTATGGAAATGACACTTCTGAAATTCTTAAGTTTTATATTATGAGTAATATGATTGCTTCTTTTAAAAAATTGTCAGAATGGGTAATAATCAAGATCAAGAATGCAAATATTAATATTACTTAACATAATAATACCTCTTCAAATTATTCAATATGCCACTTCTAATTTCCAAATCATGTATATGAGGTGCAATGGTAATCTGAAGCTCGAAGCTGTTTAGTACATTTTTACAAAATAGTTTTTGATTATTGCTGAACATTTAGAAATTTCCTAAGTTTAGTAAGATTTGAGTACTACCATCTAAATGAAAAATAACAACTGGATGTTATTTTCTGAAGGACTTTAGGACAAAAGAGGAGTTCCAGGATTTTTTCTACTAAGGCAATTGATGGCAGTAACTAGAGTTTCCATTATGGAAAGGGGAGCCAGGTGCTTAAAAGGATGATTCAGGGACCTGTGAAATATGCTCAGAAAGAAGGGATGACAGGGAGGGACAGATCTACCTGGCTACGTGATCTGAACACTTTAAAAAAAATCTGACATTTTTTCATTAATTTTTTTAAAACTGTACTTTCTATGTTTCCTACTTTAGTAGGAAATGAAGTAGCCGGAAAACCATTTTTTAAATTATTCATTTTTCTGATAGATTAAATGATGAGCTATATAGTAAACACAGTCAAGTTATAGTCTAATGATATATTTGATATTTCAAGGAGCAAATAAAATGGTTATTAGTTCTAAGATAGACACACTCAGTTCTTCAGATCAAAAAAACAACTGAACATTGTTTAAAATAATCAAGAAGCCACAGATGATTCAGCCAGTCCTCAATGGCAAAGCTCTTGGTTATTTATTCTCATGTAGATAATGTTTATATGAGCTGAAACTTCTGGTAATCACTGTTTACAACCACGTTTTCACATCTATTATCATTAATTGATGAACATTTAGCTCCATAAAAAGGGCTCAGATAATATAATGGAAAAACTCTTGATAATCATTTAGACATAGTTGGCTTTTAGCTTCAACTATTATTTCCCAGAAAGTTTACACCTTAAACTTCATTCTCCAAGCATAGAACTACAGCCTAAATGATACAGTTTGGTAATGGCTTTTGTTGAATATTTTGTATTATTAAATAACTGTTGAGTCACAAAGATGGCACCAGAAAGGCGGGGCTTATAAGAATCTATGTCTTCAGGGTACAGTACAAAATAAGTATATTTTTAGGAGAAATTAAAGACATTTTCCTATGAAATACTGTTATATTATAAAACATATGATTTGTCAGTTGTCCATATATGTTTTCATTTTGATTACATCGACATTTTCACATCTTAAAAGTATGACTACCATATTCCATCAGGATCATTAAATAGCTTAACTTCCCAAAAATTAAAGTGTTCAACTTCAATGAAGCTAAGTCTTTAAAGTAACTCCGACTTAGCTTCCTAGTTCTGAGAAACTGTGTGTATTTAATGCTTCTAATCCACTTACCTATGGAACATGTGAACTAAATCCACTGCATAGATTTTACTCAGGCATTATGAACCAATCTCTTAAATTATTTCAAAAAATAAGTGCTTTGAAGTATTTTATTTACATAATAAAAAATTGTCACTAATGTTGAATGTTTTCTCATTTTTTTCCTTGAAAGGAAAATAAGCTTCATAATAAAACAAAAAAAAAATTGGAAAGTCATTTCCAGAAACAAGTTTTAAAATAATGCTCACTTCTCAACTCCAGTATAGAAATACTAGCGACATGAAATTAGAATTCTCATCAACATTCATTTCATACCTATAGTCAATCATACAGATACTATATAGCATTGCAATGACTCACTGATACCTCATAAAAAAACACGGCCATATATACCAAATTTTTGAAGTGTATTTCATTTTCATAGTTCTCTTTTCCTATTAAAACAGAATCCTCTTTTTTTATTCATGTGTGCTTCTGATTTGATGTCCTGATAGTGATTTGTACTACCCATTTGTCCCTAATCAAGATTTCAAGCTACAAAATGACAGACAACAAAAACCTCTTTGATAAAGAATAAGCACCTACCCTGCGAAGGCATTCTGCATCATCCTTATAAACTGTCACATATTTACAAACAAGATAAAAGGGAAATATAAGAAAAAGAACATGGATTTTCACTAATTCATTTTCTAAATGTACCAGTAGGTCTTTAAAAATATATGAGACTTAATAAAAATCATAAATCATTGTATTTTTCTTTACCACAATTTCTTGTTTAACTTAGCCTAAAATTCTTCATATATAAAATATTCCATTAGTTGGCCATATGACATGAGAAATTCTGTACAACACAATATGTCTAATAAAATTAAGTCAACTTTAACCACAATGTCATTTAAAGAAGCCAATTAAATTATCCAGAAACACAAAGCTTAAAGAGTAGCCTTGGGAATAACTTTTTTCTTATAGCCATTACCAAATCCTCACTGAGCTGATTACCTATGCAAGAATAGTAGCATAAAGCTGAAAAAAGGCACTAACCTCACTCCCTAGCTTATCTAAGAACTCATAAAAGTAAAAGGCTCTAACCATTTTATTTTATTAGATTCTCTAATAAGTAAAATGCTGCTACTTTTCTGCAGTTTGATTAACATTATTAATCATTTGACTCCTTTCCTTTTTTCGACTACCTAAAAAATCTTAATTCTAGCCCTAGAAGTCTATGAAAAACAATATGAATTCAGAAATTTGTCCCTTTGGTTGTAAAACTTCATTATCCTCCCAAAAAAGAATGCCCAGAAAAATCTTAAAAGGAAATTAGGACTCCACATTTCATATTACAGCCAGCCCTGGTGACCATCAATCTTACCAGATACTGCTCTATCTTCTGTGTGTTTTTAATGGGTGTGGGCCCATTGCCTGATGGGATCTTTACATTCTAAAAAAAAAAATGTGTGGATGACAGTCTTTTGCTTCTTTTTTTGAAACTATGAACCTAGAGTTTGAAATATGTTGCAAATTTAATTCCACTGCATATTGTAGAGTTGATCAGTTTCAGCTCTGATATTCTAAAACACTGAATAACCTATCAACCTAAAGTGCATACATATGAATATGTGCATACATATAAAATACTTTGATAATTACATCTCCAATCTATGTTTTACAATGTAAAATAAGAATTATGGTTCTTAGAGGAAAAATGCACACCATAAGTATCTATTCATATGAAAACAATAGTTCAAATATACCTGGAAACTTTTCCTTTAAATGCATTAAGGCACTTTCTAGGCATTTCAATATACATTGTATACATTTGTGTCTTTATTAGGGCATAGATTTTTTTTCGTTGTCATAATATTTGTATATATTAATATAAATATTGCTAATACTTTCATATATTCAGGAATTCTAAAATTTCTTTGTATCTTTATAAATCCTTTCAGGCATCAATGCTCAACATCTGCCAGCAGTTTCTTAATACTTCAACCTGTGTTTTATACTCATTTCACAGATCCAAAGAGTTTTGCCAAACCATTTAGATAATGCTTCTTCTCTAAACTCACTTAGAAAAGAAAAATACATGATTTCCCCTGAATTATCGTATCACCTTAACGGGTCCACAATCACCCCACCCACACCCAACCTCCATCCCATTTTCCACGATGGCACTTACCCCAGTGTCGTCATCGTGACGATGGTGTACCAGAAGGCTGCCGGGATGCTGGTGAACTTGCTAGCCGAAGACCCCTTCTCAGCGTAGAACATAACGGTAGCGAAGATGATGATAGCCATGGTGAGCGAAAAAAGCAAGAAGCCCAATTCTGAGGCACAGCTCTTCAGTGTGTACCCCAGGATGCGCAGGCCTTGAGAGTGGCGGGAGAACTTGAAGATCCTGAAGACCCGGAAGACACGGAGTGTGACAAAGGCTCCGCTGACGTCTTCATTGTCTGTCATCACCAGCCCAATGTAGTAAGGTAGGATGGCCACCACGTCGATGATGCTCATGACACTACGCACAAAACGGTACCGACTGGGCGCTGCAGCCAGGCGCAGCAAGTACTCGACGGTGAAGATCATGACGCAGGCCGTGTCCAAGCAGAAGAAGGCCACGGCATACCGCTCCCCGCAGGGCAGTTCTTTAATGTGACCTGGGCTCGACCCGCACGGCACTGTCTCCACCACATTCGCGATGACAGACACGGCAATGAAAAACCCCGTGACGTAGTAGAACACCAGGGCCATCGTGCTGGTGTGAGGGTTCTCGAAGGCCCGCCAGACCCTCTGCCTTGCCGTCATGGTGGGCAACGCGCTCTCGCCCGTGGTGTCGGTATCCGCGTCGTCCTGCAGGCGCTCGGCATTCTCTCGCCTGCGATCCTTGTACTCCTCATAACAGCAGTCGCCGATGATCTCCGGGATGAGGCCAAAGAAGGCCAGTTCTTCATCGTAAGCAGAGATGCACTCGTGGCGAGGGTAGTGGAGCTTCCCAGTGCGGTAGAAATTCAGGATGTGGCGGAAGATGTCTGGGTCACGGTCAAAGAAATACTGCTGAGTCTCTGGGTGGTAGAAAAAGTCCCTCTCAGAACTGCCCAGTAGAGTGTCTGGGTAACGTTCCAGGGTGTCCTGCCACGTCTGGAAGCGGGTGCCACTCACATTCAGCACAATGAGAGCATCTTGGGTCCTTTTCCTCTCCTGCCTCGGGGGAGCCGGCATGGGTCCCGAGGCCACAGGCATCCACCCGATGGCCGCCGCCCTTGCAAAAGGCAGCCACGCTGCCACGCCCGCCGCCATGGTTCTTTGAAGAGGAGGCACGAAGGATACCGAGGCGTCTACACTGGGTCAATCGAGGCAGCCACAGTCACCCACGTCCTCCAGTCAAACAAAGTACCAGTGAGAAACGTGGTCCAGAGGGGTCACTGTGACTCCAAGGTAGGGCTCCTGGTGAAGTCACAGTTCTCAGAAGGGCAAGTTTCCCTCCAAGACAGGTATTTGCAATAATAACAACAAGATACAACGTCCTAACAATCACCCTCGACAAAACCTAGGCAAACCTCTTCCAGCAGGTGGGCCAGGTCACCCTCTGGCACAAATAAGCACACAGGTGCAGCCGTTTCTGCAAACAGGTGTCTTCGATTTCTCCCCTCGCACAGTCTGGATAATATGGGGTCAGTATGTGGAGTGTAGGATAGAGAAGACGAACGAGAGTCACCCAATATAATTCTTTCCACGAATTAGGGAACCCTTCCAACTACCCTTCTCACTCTTTCAAACCTTCCTTTCCAAGTAGCCCTTCCCGCCAAAGGAGTCTCAAAAAGGCGACCTGTTGTTGTAGCTCAGGGGATGCGGTCACAGCCGCTGCCCCACGTCTCTCTTTGGGGGTCCAGCTGCTGCCTCTACTCCTCGGGCTGTATTTGCAGAGATTGAGGTGATGTGCCAAGGGGCACGGTGGGGGGCGTTAACGGATCCTCCTCCCCCACGACTACAAACACCCTCTGTGTCTGCCAAAAGCGTTCGCCCAATCGCCCCTTCACTCTCTTTTCAAGTTCAGCTCAGGTGCAGTGTGACAGTTACAGAGCCCAGGAGCTGGCAGCCGCCGCCGCCGTGGCGGCAGCAGCATCTGCCTCCGCGCGGAACGCGCCGCGCCCGCGGTACATACCTGGCCAAGCGCGCGCCGGGGCTGAGTTGCAAAGAGACTTTCTCCTCGCCGTGCACCCGGAAAGGGAAGAGGAGAGAACGCAGCTCGCGAGCAGCTGAATCCGATGCGCCGAGGGAGCATAAATAAAGCTCAAGCGAGCTCTTCTTCCCCTTCCCCCATCCCTCCGTGCTTCCCTCCTCCTTTTCACCTTCCAAAAGCCAGGCGCAGGCGAGCAGAGCAGCAGCAACAAGTTCAAAAGGTGCGGGGGAGGCGAGAACGGAGGGGACCCGCTCCTGCCAACTTACTGCGGGGCCACTGTCGCGGGGGCCTGGCCGGCGCGGTTCGGGGCTGCGGGGCGGCGGGGCTGCGGGGCTGCCGGGCGGGCGGCGGCGGCGGCGCGACGGGGCCGGGGCCGGGGCCGGGGCCGGGGCCGGGGCCGGCACGGGCTCTCGTCCGAGCGCGGAGGCAGAAGGCGCTCGGCAGCGCGGGGGCGCGGGAGGGCTGCTCGCTGCTTCCCCGCCAGTGGGTGGTCCCGCATCTCCCCGGGCTCCCCGCGCTGCTCTGCTAGTGCGATCAATAAATAAGGAGAAAATAAATAAATAACCGCGCGCACGCCCCGCCACGCAGGTTAGGAAAGGCGTCTCCTGCCTTTCCCTCTGCTTGACCTTTCTCCGCCCCCGCCCCCTCGGGCTCCTCTCGCTCCACCCCAGCCACCCACCAGCCCCGGCGCAAAATGTCACCGAGGGAGAGCATCCAGGTGGATCTGCCGGGGAGGAGAGCGAGCCTCGGATGAACAAAGGGAAGCTTCACGCGCTGGGCTGCGGTGGTTTGGTGGAGGAGAGGAGGAAGGGGACCCGCGCCTTGCTTCTGCCTCCCGAGTCCCGGTTCAAGGCGAGCGTGGGAAAATGGGGGGAAAGAGAGCGAGAGAAGCTGGGAAGGAGGGTGAGCGGAGAGGAATGCGCAGGAATTGGTTGTCTTCTGGGGGCGACTGGAAGGCAAGACCTGCAAAGCCCCGAGGCGGAATTTTTAAGTGCATTTCCTCTTTCTCTTTTTTATTTATTTTCCATACCAGTTTGTTAACGTTGCAGGGGTTAATATGCCATCTATCCAACTTGCCAAGAAGTCAGAGAGTCTCCTCGGTCGAGGTCTTGCCACAACTCCTTTTCCCGTCCTTTATGAATGACAGAGGGATGTGGAGCCCTTTTCTAAATGTCATCGTCAAGGGGCGTGCGTCTCTGAGAGTGTGTGTCCCCTTCAGCCTCCCTGCGCATCGCTGTGCATATTTAAAATGGTTAAAGTAGTTAAAGGTGTTCCTATGAGGGGTTACCGACGTGGAAAGACACAGGAAAATTGTCGCGACCAACCGTTTTGTTTTTCGCGTACCCCGCCCCCGAGTCATTAGGAATCATCCTTAAAACCAAACATAACACATACAGCCACTAGATGGCGCGGATGGCGAGACGTTAAATCGGCGCCTAAGGTTTGGATGCTTTAGGAAGGTGAAGGATCAAAATTAACTGGTCCAACAGAGAATCAGATCATATAGACATTCCCAAACGCTCCCACCCACCTTTTTAGTGTCTATATGAGATATACTACTTAGGCTTGAGTCTGCATTTGGATGGTTGTGGGATGAGATGTGTAGTTTCCTTTTGAAATTCCTTTGAAAATTGAATCTAGATTACTGAATCATCATCATCATCATCATCATAGTAATTAAGATCTTTGGCAATACTGAGGCTTCATCTATATTGATTGAGAATAGAAGCCTGATTTCTACCTAAAAGTTGCTTTTCGTGGCTTGGTTTGACTGCCCTTGGTTTGTAAAATAAGTGGACTGTGTTGTACTGTACAGAAATTGACTTTTAAGCCCTAGAGATTATAGGCGTCATGTGTCAACCTTAAAAACTCGAAATGGGATACATCAAAGAAAATATATAAACTAAAAGTGAGTATAGAAAATAACCAAAGGATAAAGAATATCCTTATCATGTACAGGATTTTCTGTAGAGATAAAAAGATATTTTTTGTTTATTTGTTTACAGAATAGAGATTTAAGGAATTCTGTGTTAGTAGTAATGAAGTCAGAGCTAATGCACCATGTAAGTTTGAGAACATGGAACTGAAGACACCTGCTGTTTATCTATTTGTATTTGTTTACGAGAATGATGCCTGTTAACCAATCTATATAGCCTGCATACGTGAAAACAAACACACAAACATGTTACCTGGAAACGGAAATGAGGGGCTTACCTACCAGTTAATATAAGAAAATCAACCTCTGCTTAGTCCAGACAGTAATGTGGCACTATGACAGGTGCTGGGCATGGAATCCAGAGGGTGGAAAGCCATGAATATTTAATCAGTGACAATAATGTCATGCCTTCCTGTAAAGACAGGGCAAGGAACCTAAATAGAGTCTTTAAAAACTGTGTAGGAAACTGAATACTTACAAATGTAAAAGTAGGGGTTTAACTTTACAAAAGCCCCGAAGAAGCAAGAACATAATATATGCGGTTTTTAAGAAGGTATTGGGATCTGCCCTCCCCCATCTTCAACAAGCTTCTTGATATAGTGGAAAGAATGTGGGCTGAGAACTTAAACACATCTAAATTCAAATTCTTGCTTAAGAAATTACTTACTGGCTTTGTTTCATTTGGCAAATTACTTAACTTCTATGATTAGAAATTGTAGATAATGAAATTTAACTTTTCAGGCCTGTTGTCAGGATTAAACAGGATCATACTTCTGAACACCAGTGAAATCCTTAGCACATGGAGTGTACTCAATATTAGTACACATGGAGTGTACTCAAAATTAGTTTTATTGTAATGCATAATACTATGCAATTCATTTTATCCAGCCCATATTTGGAATTCCATAGATACTTTTGCATAGTTATGTGTTTCTTAATGACAGAGATACATTCTGAGAAATGTATCTTGAGATTTCATCACTGTGTGAATATCATAGAGTGTACTTACCCAAACTTAGGTGGCATAGCCTACTACTCACTCATGCTATATGGATAGCTTATTGCTCCTAGACTACAAACCTGTACGTCATGTTACTGTACTGAATACTGTAAGCAATTTGTAACACAATGGCAAGTATTTGAATCTCTAAACATATGTATACATAGAAAAAGTGCAGTAAAAATATGGTATAAAAGATTTTAAGTATGTTACACCTTTATATGGCACTTACTATGAATGGAGGTTACAGAACTGGAAGTTTGTCTGGGTGAGTCAGTGACTAAGTGGTGAATGAATGTGCAGGCACAGGACTTTACTGTACACTTCTGTAACCTTTTAAATAGTGTATACTTAGGCTATGCTAAATTTATTTTTTAAATTGTATTCTTTCATCAATAATAAATTAACTTTAGCTTTCTTTAACTTTTTTACTTTAAAAACTTCAATTTTTAAGGCTGGGCGCGGTGGCTCAAGCCTGTAATCCCAGCACTTTGGGAGGCCGAGGCGGGTGGATCACGAGGTCAAGAGATCAAGACCATCCTGGTCAACATGGTGAAACCCCATCTCTACTAAAAATACAAAAAATTAGCTGGGCATGGTGGTGCATGCCTGTAATCCCAGCTAATCAGGAGGCTGAGGCAGGCGAATTGCCTGAACCCGGGAGGCGGAGGTTGCGGTGAGCCGAGATCGCGCCATTGCACTCCAGCCTGGGCAACAAGAGCGAAACTCTGTCTCAAAAAAAAAAAAAAAAAAAAAAAACAACAAAAAAAAAACTTCCATTTTTAACTTGTTGACTCTTTTGTAATAACACCTGAAAATACAACACACTGTGCAGCTGTACAAAAATATTTTATTTATGTCCTTATTTGTAAATTTTTGTCTATTTTTGCACTTTTTTTACTTTATAAATGGTTTGTTAAAAACTAGGACACAATTACATTAGCACAGACCTACACATGGAGCAGGATCATCAGTATGAATGTTTTCTATCTCCACATCTTTTCCTACGGGATGTTCTTCATTCTGTTTCAGGGACAGTCACGTGCCTGGAGCTGTCATTTCCTTTCATACTGATGACTTCTGGAATACTGCTTGAAAGACCCTGCTTCAGGCTGTTTTACGTTAACTTTCTTTTGTAAGTAGAAGGAGTACACTCTAAAATAATGATTAAAAGTATGGTATAGTAAATATATAAACCAGTAACATAGTTGTTTATTATCTTGATAAAGTATTATGTACTGTACGTAATTGTATGTGCTATACTTTTGCAGGACTGGCAGCACACCAGCATCCTCACAAACACCTGAGTAATGCATTAGGCAAGGACATTACAGTGGCTATGCATCACTAGGTGGTAGGAATTTTTCAACTGCCTTATAATCTTTTTGTTTCTTTCCAACTTTTATTTCAGGCTCAAGGGGTACATGTGCAGGTTTGCTACATGGCCAAATTGTGTTTTTTTAGGGGTTTGGTTTACAGATAATTTTGTCATGCAGGTAATCAGCATAATACTCGATAGGTAGTTTTCCAATCCTCCCCTCCTCTTACCCTCCACCGTCAAGTAAGCCCCAGTGTTCACTGTTTCCTTCTTCGTGTTCATATATGCTCAGTGTCTAGCTCCCACTTATCAGAGAGAGAATATGTAGTATTTGTTTTTCTGTTTCTATGTTAATTCACTTAGAATAATAGTCTCCAGCTCCATCCGTGTGGCTGCAAAGGAAGTAATTTGTTTTTTTAATGGCTAAACAATATTCCATAGTTCATATGTGCTACATTTTCCTTTTCCTGTCTGCTGTTGATGGGTATCTAGGTTGATTTCATGTCTTTGATATTATGAATAGTGCTGTGATGAACATACATGTGCATGTGTCTTTATGGTAGGACAATTTCTATTCCTTCGGGAATGTATCCAGTAATAAGATTGCAGGGTTGAATGGTAGGTTCTATTTCAAGTTCTTTGAGAACTCTCCAGACATTTTTTCTATAGTGACCAGGTCAATCAGGCAAGGGAAAGAAATAAAAGGGATCTAAATAGGAAGAGAGGAAATTAAACTACCTTTCTTTGAAGACTGTATGATTCTATACCTAGAAGACCCTGTAGTCTCTGCCCAAATATTTCCGTCTCTGATGAACAACTTCAGCAAAGTTTCAGGATACAAAATCAATGTACAAAAGTTAGTAGCATTTCTACACATCAGTAACATCTAAGCTGACAGCCACATCAAGAACACAATTCCATTCACAATAGTCAATTATAATCTTATGAAACCACTGTCCTATATGGGATCTGTCATTGACTAAAATGTTATTTGTTGTATGTCTGTAATTTCTCTTTCCTCTGAATTCAAAAATCCCCTTGTTCTGATATTCAGATGATACTGATATTTTAATATTCATTAATGTTTTGAGATGCTATATAAAAGTAGGCATGCAAACTCTAGAAGAGCACTATATGTGTCCCCCTTGCTTACAGATTCTAATTCTTTACTCTTCTCTTTTTATATACTCTATTTGGCTGATTACAAGGAAAACATACTCAGCAAGATCAAAACTGAATGCTTCATCCCTCTCTTCCAATCATCTACTCCCATTGTTTTCTCTCTTGATCAATGAAGTTCCAGAAAGAAACCTGATAGTCATCCTGTTCTTTACTACCTCCCCCCAGCAAACACACAGATTCATCCAATGACCCAGCAGATCTTATGTATTCCACTCATTACCATCTATCTTTTGAGATCATTATAAATTCACATGCAGTGTTGAGAAATAATAGAGATTCCTTACCTATATCACCTAGTTTTCCCCAAAGGTAACATCCTGTATATTAAAGTATAGAATCACATAAAGGAAATTGTCATTGATGCTCCCTTAGTCCATTCAAACTACAGTAAAACATACCATAAACTCAGTGGCTTATAAACAACAGAAATTTACTTTTGACAGTTCTGAAGGGTAGAGATTCCAAGATAAAGGAGCCGGTAAATTCAGTGTTTGCTGAGGGCCTGCTTTCTGGTTCAGCCCCTGTGGGAGGGTGGGAGCCTGCTTTCTATAAGCACCAGTAACAAACTCAGATGGGTTTAATATGGAACAATCCCTCTTTCCAATTTTCGTAATTTTTCTACTTCCCTGACTTTATGCAGTCCTTACTCCCCAGCGGTGTATTCCTTCATTCTTCCTTTAAAATGCCTGGTGACCTCTGCACAAATTGATCTCCACTTTAACTAGTGTCCTTCCAGCTTTGACAAGTTTTTCTTTGACAGTAGTGATATTTCATTGTGGTTTTAATTTGTATTTCTCTAATGGCTAATTTTGTTGAACATATTTTTATGTTTGTATTTGCCATATGCATGTAGTCTTCAGTAAAATGTTACTCTTTTGTCCATTTTATTTTGATTGTTTTGTGTGATACTGTTGACTTTTGAGAGCTCTTTATATATTCTAAATAATTATCTTGTTTCAGATATGTTGTTTGCAAATATTTTCTCCTAGTCTCTAACCTGTCTTTTTATTCTTTTAACAGGGACTTTTGCAAAATGACATTTTTTTTTTATCCTGGTATGCTTCAATTTAGAATTTTTTCCTTTTATGAATCATGTTATTGGTTTGAAGTCTGAGAACTCTTCTTAGTCCCAAGACTCAAATATTTTCCCCGCTTTTTTCTAAATATTTTATAGTTTTACATTCTAAAATTAAGTTTATGATCTATTTTGAGTTAATTTTTTTATAAACAAAAAAACTTTTCTGCAGTTTTAGTAGATATTATACCTATAAATCAATTTAGAAATGACATTGATAATCTTTCTGTTGAGTCTTTCAATCCGTGAACATGGTATGTTTATTTCTTTAAATTTGTTTTATCAGCATTTTGTAACTTTCAGGATGCTGTATATGATATTGGACTTATGCATAAATATTTTATTACCTTTGGAGCAATTATAAATAGCATTGTGGTTTTAAATTTTCAATTTCCATATGTTCATTGTTAGCATATAGAAATGAAATTTGTTTTTGTGTATTGATCTTGTATCCTGCAGTTTTGTCGTACTTCCTTATTAGTTCATGAGTTTTCTACGTACACAATCATGTCACCTGCAAATAGGGTCAGTTTTCTTTCTTTCTTTCAATGGGTATACCATTTATTTAGAACGTTATGTTTTAATTAACTTATAATCATATTGTGTAACTTCTTTCAATAGCCTTCCTTTTTTTTCTTAAATTAATCCTTAAAAGAGAATATAGACTGTTCAGGATCTCTACTTCCTCTACTCTATGAACCTCATCTTACGATATTTTCACAGTATCCTAGTTCACAGTCTGACTCAGCTGTTTTAAGTTTGCAGAATTTAATGTGTTTTACCTTGATCCTGGGTCTTGGTACATGCATCCTTTCCCCCACAGTTATCAGGTACTCAGATCAAGATTCACATCCTCCAAGAACCATTGCCTAACCTCTTCAAAATGATGTCTAACTTATCTACATCGCCAGAGTCTGTAACAGCTTTAATGAGATCTGTTTGTGTTATTCTGTTTCTTAGCCACTACACTTTAACTTCCTTGAGAGAAGGCATTGATCTTTTATTTCTAGATCCAAAGTATCTGTTATCATGCTTGGCTCATAGTAGAAATACAGTGAAGGTTTGTTGAATGAGTCAGTAAATACTCTAATTAGATAATTAATATATACCTTTTTTCCATTAGAGATTATCAATTTAACTCTCTAAAATGTCCATAAAGAATCAACCCGATTTACTACCAAGATGTTCAATGGATAAAAACAATTTACCTTAGCAAATTAGCCACACTTGTATGGCTCTGTAAAAAGTACTTTCTCAATGTGTTTACTGTAGTTCATTCTCAAAAATGCTTTTTGAGATGTGTATTATTCCAATGTTTATGTTTCCCAAAGGGAAACATTTGACCTCAAGGAGGTTAAACGATTTTCCACAACTAGTTGCTGAAGCTGACTCACTGCCAGGACTTCCAACCCCAAAGTATATATCATTTTAGCTCCATAAACACACCAAGGTCTGCAATAGTAAACTGTGCTTGTCAATTTGTTTTTCTCAATACTGGTGATAAATTTGCACAGGTAGGTGCATACTCTCTTACTTGTCCCCCTGGTATCTCTCTAAGGTCTTTGACAGGTCAGAAAATAAGTCTTTGGTCATAGGGAACAGGAGCACTACATCTATTCATCCCATATTTTAACCAGTTGTACTAACTTCCCAGAAGGATGGATTTAAATATCTGGATTATCTATTTTAAATAAGATAAATTTAGTACATCTGACTGCATCCTTAGAATTTCTTTCCAGATAACTCTTTTTTTGAGTCTCTGTTAGATTATTTTAACATAGTATCATCTTAATTTTAAAAATAATAGTTCTGAATTAAGAAAGAAATTCAATCCACATGTAAAATGAGCAAAACCTTTAGCCAGTAATTGAGTTATGTGAATTAAATTTTGACAAGTCTAGCAGCTTCAAATTTTTATGTATTAATGTTTTCATAAAACATTATATTTGTTTATATTTTGAACTACCAAGCAAAAAATTAACATTTTACCCCAAAATATTTGATCATGAATTGTAAACATTTCATAAAGACTATAACTCTGTGTAGAAAAAAATATATAGTATATTTTTAAGTTACTTTCTGGGCTCCATATTGAGTTTGGCAGAAGGGCTTTGTCCTATGGTAATTTTTTTTGTACTCTTTATTCATCGGAAGATATACACAGCTTTCTTTCTTTCTTTCTTTCTTTCTTTCTTTCTTTTTTTTTTTTTTGAGACGGAGTTTCGCTCTTGTTACCCAGGCTGGAGTGCGATGGCGCGATCTCCGCTCACCACAACCTCCGCCTCCTGGGCTCAGGCAATTCTCCTGCCTCAGCCTCCTGAGTAGCTGGGATTACAGGCACGCGCCACCATGCCCAGCTAAGTTTTTATATTTTTAGTAGAAACGGGGTTTCACCATGTTGACCAGGATGGTCTCGATCTCTCGACCTCGTGATCCACCCGCCTCGGCCTCCCAAAGTGCTGGGATTACAGGCTTGAGCCACCGCGCCCGGCCTCTTTTTTTTTTTTTTTTAAAAACCATTGTTCCCTAGGGAAACAATACTAGCAAGTTAAGGGGTATATATGAAAGTCACAGCATAGCTAAGGATAGTTAAATACTTAAAACATATCTGAGTTTTCAAAAACTTCACAGTATCCCTAGGATATAGTCTTCAAGGAAAGGGCAGTGACCCTATGTCTTTCTTTAGACTATTATTAAAAAGACAAGTTGGCAACCTGAGCTCAACTTCTTTTTTCCCATTTATTAATACCGTCAAAATCTTTTGCAAAGTCCTCTTCAAAAGATCTTCCCCTTTTCAAGTTTTAGACCTTGAACAGTTCCTATTAATAATAACCCATTTACAGGGACTTTATTCTTCATATACAGAAAGTCTTTAATATATTTTATATGATGAAATGGACTAAATTCTCATCCCAAAATTCTATTCTGAGAATGTCTCACAATCTATGTGACTGGAACTCTGTTAAAACTAGCAAATTTTGTAAATAGATATACAAAATCTAACCATCATGTTACAGTCTCAATTCTGCCTTGTGAGATGCCTGTTGTTATGAAAGAATTTAGTGATTCTTTCAGTATAAAGAATATTTGTGTTGAGAAGGTGGATCCCATGTTAAGTGTTCTAACCACCCAAAACAGAGAGCACAATGAAACTTTGGAAGGTGTTGGATATGTCTATTGCCTTGATTGTGGTAATGGGTCAAACTCATCAAGTTGTACATATTACGTATGTGTGGGTTTTGTACATCAACTATACCTTAATAAATCTGGTAAAAAGAATAATTTTGTTATTAAAATATGGTTGGTTTTATGAATGTTCATGCATTTGTTGTGCCTATGACCTAGGAATGCAGGTGGCAAATTAGAAGGAAAAAATCAGTTTCTAGCTGATTATTATTGATCACTCACAGTGTTCAAGGCACCACATTGAATATTGGAATGACCCAAGTTTTCAAGGTCAACCTGCCCTGATGGAGCTTGACATCTGGGGGGAAACAAACGGGGAGGGGGGAGGAGAGACAGAGAGAGAGAGCATGGAAATCTCTTTTAATCCAAAAGTAATCTTCCTTATGAGTTTCATTTCATAATCTGTTTCCTAATTGTTTCATTCTCTAAGAAACTGTTTATTTGTCAGAAATGGGAAAAGAGGAACGATAAGTAGGAACATATAAATTTGCTTCTTGGACTCATTATCATATTTATAACTTTGGGATTAATTGCTATGGAAAAATTCCAGTGCGGTAAACTGAGAACTGTGACTACAAATGAGAAAGAAGCCGGGCGCGGTGGCTCAAGCCGGGCGTGGTGGCTCAAGCCGGGCGCGGTGGCTCAAGCCTGTAATCCCAGCACTTTGGGAGGCCGAGGCGGGTGGATCACGAGGTCAAGAGATCGAGACCATCCGGTCAACATGGTGAAACCCCGTCTCTACTAAAAGTGCAAAAAGTTAGCTGGGCATGGTGGCGCGTGTCTGTAATCCCAGCTACTCAGGAGGCTGAGGCAGAAGAATTGCCTGAACCCAGGAGGCGGAGGTTGCGGTGAGCCGAGATCGCACCATTGCACTCCAGCCTGGGTAACAAGGGCGAAACTCCGTCTCAAAAAAAAAAAAAAAAAAAAAAAAAAGAGAGAGAGAGAGAGAGAAAGAAGCAGCAAGGGTTCTGAAGAAAAAAAAAGTCTTATTTTTCTAAAACTGGAGAAAGAGCAAATTCTTGCATATTGTACTAACAATGGCAAAGGAGATAAATTACTTCCAAATAGTTTATGGTCATTGAAAATCTGGAATAAGCCTTTCAAGATTTTTATCGTTTAAGAAGCCACATTTGGTGAGAAAACTGATGATTAATTTGCCTATTACTTTCTTTAAAATCATTTGATATGCTGTAGCAAGCCACTTTGATATGCAAAGCATATTTACTTCATTATTTTTATATAAAATTATGTGGTCGACTTTAATAAATCACTCAAAGTAGTAGAGTTTAAAGAAAAGAAAAACAATATAATACTTAAAATCATTTAGTTAAAAGAAGATCCCTTAATTACTCCACTTTTAGAAAGTGATAATATGTAAATTTTTGTTTATGACTTGGCCTGAATTTGGATTTTAATTTAAACAAAGAAAATTATTTAATAGAGGGTTATTAAGCAGGTTTTACATTGCAACTGTTCCAGTCCCTCAGGTAAATACTCATTGAGCAAGCTTATTAAAATTTGTTCTACTCATTTATGTTTAAATTCTTATTCTTTTTCCCTTGTGTGAAATCTTTGTTGGGGCAGAACTCCTGTTGACTTTAAACAGAATTCCATGCACAAGGATCTGGGGAGGGCAACAAACCTGAAATGCTTATTAAGTAATGGCCTTTGATGTTCTTGGTTTATATGTGTCTCGTTTTCAACAGCATTTTTTTTTTTTAAATAAAAGTTTTTCTCTGAATATTGACATTTGGAAAATGTCCCCTTTTTATTCTAGCAAAGGATTGCATAATCAAAAGGTGAAAGAAAAAAACGACAAATATTTTAAACATATTTTTAAAATATTTTACTGTAAATATATTTAAAACATGTAAAATATGAGAGAAGACATTTGGACACTGTATGACGTGAGGTGAAAATACTGTAGAAAAAGCAAGTATTGCTTGCATGCTAAAATAAATTGCAAAGCTAGAGGTAAAATAGTTAAAAGATATATTTCAATACTGATCCTGCTTCCTCTTTGACTGTTTATTTCTCTAACCAATTTAACAAGAAAATAAAAAAAATCTTTATTTTATTACACCTATGTCCAGGAAAAATGTAAACGAGAAAAAACTGAGAGAAAAAAAGAGACTTTCCCAACTGAAGGATGCAATAATAAAAGTATATGAAATGTGCATAAGATGAATTGTGAAAAAAAAATTTGGTATGCATGATGATCTGAATGTTGAGTATGGAACTAATATAAAAAAGATAGGTGACAGACATTGAGCCCAGTTACCGGAGAGTAATTATAAGAAACAGGAAAGTTGCAGGAAAATGTATGTAAGGAAAAAGATGGTTATCTTCCCTACTGGTGTGTTAAGATAGCTATTGTAGTAGGCTCCAAATGCAGGGGGTAGAAAGGTTTAATTAAATACTTGAGCCTACAGTCCTAGATCTTCTAAAAATTGCTTTTTGATATTAAGCCTTTGGAAATTAGTATTTTGTTCTACATCCTCAGCTTCACTTTCAGTTCTCTTAGATGCAGTAAGTTTATCTTGGCAGGGTAGGGGTGGGGGAGTACTTTAAACATGTTTAATATCAACAGCAATAATACATTTATAACTGCTCTCTCCCTAACTGAGAAATACATTCTCATCAAAATAACCAGTGGAATATTTCATTAAAGACTGTAACAATATTTTTAAAATTTTGTAGTTATATATTATCGGTTATATTAGGACCACAGAGAATAGAAACAAATATGCTATATATAGCCTTTTAAATTATACATATATAAGTTAAATATATACATGTAAATATATATCTACATCTACATATAAATTATCTCTCTAAATATACACCCACTACTGTGACTCTTCATTTAGCCTCCAATACTCTGCCTGCCACCGTTACCACTGTTTCATTGCTGTGTAGACACCCTCCTCTCCCTTCCCCAAGATGCACAATTCTGGCTTGGTTCTTCCTCTGTTCTGATGCCCTCCCACCCTACTAGACTCTGACAAAACATTCTGGGGTACCTCCCAATAGGGATGCCTTCTTCATCCTCATCCTACTTGAATTCCAGGGTCCTGTGCTTGTCTGCTTATACTATGGAATTTCTACTTACCAGACTCAGCTCTAACACCCTGATTGTAGCCACCACAACTCAACCTACCTCTTTTCTACTTGACACCTTGACACATACTTGCATATGTTACTAACAATGGCAAAGAAGATAAATTACTTACTTAATGATATTCAGGGTGAATTATTCAGAAAGAGAATAGGATGGGAAAGGGGATAAGATATAAAGACTAAATTAAGTAGAAATAGGACTTTATGATCTTTCAAAAGCCTTTTCTCAAGTGATTTCTATTTTCCAAGTTCTATGTAAAAGATATTCAGAAGTTATATGGGAGAGAAGGCTAAATATATTGGCAATTTTTTTGTATTCCAAAGCAGAAAATACAATGAAGTATTTAAGTTTGGGAGCACTGAACACCAGCAGCTAACTTTCAAGGAATCAGAAACAGATTCTTTAGAGGATTACTTGCTGTGCAAAAGCAAAAAAACAAAGACATATAGCTGGCTGAGCTTGCTATCTTTAGAAAGATGACTTGAGGCTGGGCTTGGTGGCTCAGAATTGTAATCTCAGCACTTTGAGAGGCCAAGGTGGGCGGATCACTTGAGGCCAGGAGTTCATGACCAGAATCAGCAGCATGGCAAAACCCCCATCACTACTAACAATACAAAAATTAGCTGGGTGTGGTGGTGCATGCCTGTAATTCCAGCTACTTGGGAGGCTGAGGTATGAGAATCCCTTGAACCTGAAGGCGGCGATTGCAGTGAGCTGAGATCCTGCCACTGCATTCCAGCCAGGACAACAAAGAGAGACTGTATGCCCCCACAATAAAATAAAATAAAATAAAATAAAATAAAATAAAATAAAATAATAAAATATAAAAGAAAAGAAAATAAATTGGAAAGACTGTTTAAAAGGTTGGCCTTAGGTTGACATCAAGAAGCTTAGTTCACAGTCAATAGTTAACTGTGTTTCATCTGTGCAAACCATATGGTTTATACTGAACATCTATTTTTCTTCTGGGAGTCAGGAATGTTAGTACATTCTAGGCAGAGGTTACCTACATGACCAGCCCCCAGCTAAGTCTCCAATGGACTTCCCTGGGAAGAAACATAGCACAGATGTTGTTGCATTTTGTTACTGGTAAAGAGTACTGTGTGTGACACCTCATGGGAAGAAGAAATCATAAGAAAATCACATGGATTCCTCCCAACACTGCACCTTTTCCCAGTATGATCCAGCTATCTATTCTTACTACATTGCTGTAATAAATCTTTACGGCAAATACACCCAAATGCTCAATCCTGCAAGTCTTTCTAGGGAATCTATGAATGTGGGGGTGGTTTGGGGACAGCCAACACACTCCTCAACTGAGTTTTTAAAACTAAGTCCAGTTTTATCAAGTGAAGATGAAATTCAGAACAGAAAGCTGCCCAGAAATGAAGAAATTATAGGCCAAAGAATGGAAGTAAGAATAAACTCAATGTTGAGGAGCATGGTGGGATCCACACATAATTTGTTATTTCTGAAGCAATAACAAATTAAATGCAGGCAGTGCCATAAAATATAAGCAGAAGGCAATGTTCATCATCATTAGTCACACATTTGAGCAAAATTATTGGTGCAATTATTACAAGTAATTCATACAGTGGAAATTCATTAACCATGGAGTTATCTGGTATTCTACATTTTTAGATGCTGAATCATATCAAAGTTCTTCCCAACTTAATAGTTGCAATAGACTATGGCACCTTTTCTATTTATACATTTAGATAGTATTAAAAGAGGTATATTCATATACAGTGGGATTTTTTTTTAATGTCAAGAGTTTTCAACAGGAGATAATTTCAAAGTGGTATATGACTAACGACAATTTAACATCAACCATAGAGTGTTTCTAATGGTTGAACCATAAATGTTATCATTTGACAAATTTTAAGGCATTTGTATCTAATTACTTGAATAAAACAGAAAATAATAGAATGTTATATCATTTCATAAATATTTCTTTTTGTCTAAGATATCATTTCCCTAAATGGGATGATGTTTTATGTGTTTCAATTTTTTAAAAAATACTTAATCCACATTGTTTTATTTTTTCATTATACTTTAAGTTCTGGAATACATGTTCAGATTGTGCAGGATTGTTACATAGGTATACACATGCCATGGTGATTTGCTGCGTCCATTCCCCTGTCATCTATATTAGGTATTTCTCCTAATGTTATCCCTACCCCATACCCCCACCCCCTGTTATCCCTATCATAGTCCCCTCACCCCCTAACAGGCCCCAGTGTGTGATGTACCCCTCCTTGTGTCCATAAACCACATTATTTTATAAGAATTTATGAGCTCAGTGATTATAAATAACACTAATAGTTTTGTTAATTTTTAAGATATATGAACTTATTTGTGGGAAGTTTTCAAGATATTTCACAGATAAATTTATAATATAGAAATATAAGATGGCTAGTAATATCATATTCAGTGACTTTTCACTCAATAACTTTTCTCATGCTGATTTTTATTTCCTCTGACTATTGAGTTAATGTGTCTTCTTGTCAGTCATACTTTGAATGAGCTCTGCATCACAATGCAGAGTAAATAATAAACATTTTTTTAAGTGATGGAATTTTCCCCAAATGCCTTATGTGTTGCTTGGAAAAGATGTGCTTCACTGCAAGTCAGGAAAATGGAAAAATACATGACTGAACCTGAATCTTTAGATTGATAGTGTCTGCAGGGACCTTTTCATTTAGGAGAAAGCATTGAGAAAGACACAACCTGCCTTGCAAATGATATTATGACTAAAGAAATCACTAGGGTAGTTGTTTTAGGGAAAATAACATAGTACTTTTTGAATCAAAATTACAAATGTTATATCATATTTAAAAAACAGGTGATAATACATTTTGGGGATGTGAAATCAATTCCTCTATTTCTAGTACTAGTAAAATATTAAGCAAATACAGACAAACTGTTATGCACACTAACAAGGATGTTGAAGGTTAACATAAGTTAACATGTATTTGAAATTAAACATAAATTGGATGTGAAAGTAACGTATGTTGATTTTGAGATTCTTATAGTTTTAAATACACAGTTTTTTCTAATTTTATATGTATTAACATTTTCATAAATTTAGATAACTTTCTGACAAATTTACTCTGCAAAAATTTTATTTGTGTATATTTTCAAAAGCCTTAATTATCTTCTATTAGCCTTGATTTCTTTATCTTTGTATTAGTCCTTTCTGATATTGTTACAAAGAACTACCTGACACTGCATAATTTATTAAGAAAAGAGGTTTAATTGCCTCACAGTTCTGCAGGCTTAACAGGAAGCCTGACAGGGCAGGTGGGGGCATGGCTCAGGAAACTTACAATCATGGCAGAAGGCAAAGAGGAAGCAAGTGCAACTTACCGTAGCTGAACAGGTGGGAGAGAGTGAAAAGGGATGTGCCACACACATTTAAGCCATCAGATCTCATGAGACTACACTCACTATCAAGAGAATAGCAAGGGGTATACCCACCCTTATGATTCAATCACCTCCTACCAGGCCCCTCTTTGTATTTGACACATGAGATTTAAGCAGGGACATAAATCTAAACCATAAATTTGCCCCTGGCCCTTCCCAAATCTCATGTTCTTCTCCCATTGGAAAGTACAATTGTCCCTTCTCAAGAGTCCCCCAGTATTAACTTATTTCAGCATTAACTCGAAAGTCCACACTCCAAAGTCACAAATGAGACTTTGGTGCCAGGTAAGTCCCTTATGCCTATGAGCCTGTAAGGTCAAAAACAAGTTATTATAATCATTTCCAAGATACAATGGGTACACATACCATTTCAAATGGGAGAAATTGGACAAAATTGAGGGACTAACAGACCCCATGCAATTCTGAAACCTAGGAGGGCAGTCATTAAACAAGTTCCAAAATGACCTCCTTTGACTCCATTTCTCACATCCAGGACATGCTGATGCAAGAGATGGGCTCCCAAGGCCTTAAGCAGCTCTGCCTCTGTGGCTCTGCAGGGTATACCCCCTATGGCTGCTTTCATGGGGTGACATTGAGATTTTGAAATTTTTTCAGGTGCACAGTGCTAACTGTTGGTGGATCTACCATTCTGGGGTCTGGATGACAATGGTCCTCTTTTCACAGCTCCACTAGTCAGTGCCCCTGTAGGGAATCTATGTGGGACTCCAACCCCACATTTCCCCTCTGCATTGCCCTAGTAGAAGTTCACCATGAGGGCTCCACCTCTACAGCAGACATTTACCTGAACATCCATACATTTCTATACACCCTCTAAAATCTAGGTGGAGGTTACCAAACTTCAATTCTTGCCTTTTGTGTACCTGCAGGCCCACCACCATGTAGAAGCTGCCAATACTTGGGACTTATACCCTCTGAAAGCATGACCTGAGGTATACCTTGGCCCTTTTAGCCAGGGCTGGAGCTAGGATAGCTGGGATTCAGGACATGTCTCAAGGCTACACCCAGAACAGCAGGTTCCTGTGTCTGGCCCAATAATTTTTTTTTTTTTTTCTACTAGACCTTCAGGCCTATAATGGGTGGAGCTGCTGTGAAGATCTCTGAAGTTTTCTAGAGACATTTTCCCCATTGTCTTGGTCATTAATATTCCATTCCTCTTTACTTAACACAAATTTCTGCAGCTGGCTGCTTGAATAGTCCCCAGAAAAAAAAAATTATTTTTCTACCGCATAGTCTAGCTGCAAATTTTCCAATTTGTATTGGCCTCCCTTTTAAATGTAAGTTCTAGTTTTAGGTTATTCCTTTGGTTATGCAAAGGGGCATAGGCTTTTAGAAGCAGCCAGGTCTCATCTTGAATGCTTTGCTGCTTATACATTTCTGCTGCTTAGAAATTTCTTCTGTCAGATACCCTAAATCCTCTCTCTCAAGTTCAAAGTTCCACAGATCCCCAGAGCAGGGGTCCAATGTTGCCAGTGTCTTCGCTAAATCATAGTAAGAATAATCTTTGCTCCAGTTCCCAATATGTCTCTCATCTCTATCTGAGGAGTCTTCAGCCTGGATTCCATTTTGCATATCACTATCAGCATTTTTGTCACAACCATTCAACAAGTCTCTAGGAAGTTTCAAACTTTCCCACACCTTCCTGTCTTCTACTGAGCTCTCCAAAGTGTTTCAACCCCTGTCCTTTACGCAGTTCCAAAGTAATTTCCACAGTTACATGTGTCTTTATAGCAGTACCCCACTTCTAGTACCAATTTTCTGTATAAGTCTGTTCTCACACTGCTATAAAGAACTACCTAAGACTAGATAATTTATGAAGATAAGAGGTTTGATTGACTCAGTTCCGCAGGACTAACAGTAAGCATGACTGGGAGGCATCAGAAAACTTACAAGCATGATTGAAGGCAAAAGGAAAGCAAGCACATCTTACCATGGCAGAGCAGAATTGGGAAACAGAAAGAGAGAAGAAAAGAGAGAGAGCAAGCACAAAGGAGGAAGTACCACACATTTTTAAACCAGCAGATCTCAGGAGAACTCCCTATCACAAGAACAGCAAGGGGAAAATCTGCCCCCATGATCAAATCATCACCCACCAGGCCCCTCCTTCAATTTGACATGAGATGTGGACAGGGACGCAAATGTAAACCATATCAATCTCTGATTATAAATTAATTATTTTATGTACTGAGTCCATAGTTTGGGCCAAGCTCTATCCTAAGCACTCATAATACAAAAGCCAACTAAGCAGAGTAAGCTTGTTTGTCCTGCAGGTCACATTCACATAACAAGGAAATGTTGTATTAATGCAAGATGTACCTTTTACAAATAATTTCATTTACTTTATTCAGAATACTATTGCCTTTAACCACTTCAATACTATATGCCCCCAAACTACAAGTCATTTCGTTTTGTTCATTGTTCCAGAATGTGGGTGGGAAGTCACATCATACATACATTGGTGAGGAAGTCATATGATAAATGCACCTAACAATTGGTAGCCATTGTCAGGTGGGAGCTTGGGCAGGACTTAGGGCTCACAGTCTCACCTCCATGTGGTTTGGGCTTCCTTACAGTGTGGTGGCTTAGTTCCAAAGGCATGTATCCAGAGCAAGAGCTAGATAGAAGCTATGTTGCTTAGATGACTAATCTTGGCTGCCACATAGTATAACTATTAGTTCATTATTGCTTCATCAGGCCCATTCAAAGTCAGAAGGGGGGGAGTTCAACAATACTGTATGATGGCAGAGTGGCAAGATTCTAGACGATGATGAGAAACCAGAAATATTATTGCAGCCATGTCTGGAAAGCACAAGCTATTACAACTGTAATGTATAGGAAAATGTTACCATATTTCTGAGGTACAATTTTTTGTAATGTTTATAAAATAATAAATGAACAGATGCTAAAGATTTGAATTTTTTAAAAAAAAAACCCAGGTTTTATAGCAAAATGTTCTTTATAGGTGAGGTGCAGTTACAGTAGCACGTCAGGACTCATTACTCAAATACTTATTAATAAACTGTGGTATTATATTAGTCTGTTTTTATACTGGTATAAAAAACTTTCCTGAGACTGGGTAATTTATAAAGGAAAGAAATTTAATTGACTTACAGTTCCACATGGCCAGGGAGGCCTCAGGAAACTTACAATCATGGCAGAAGGGGAATCAGGCATCTTCTTCACAAGGCAGCAGGGGAAACTGCACCCATGATCTCATCACTGGAGATAATGGGGATTACAATTTGAGATACAATTTGGGGACACAGAGCCAAGCCATATCAGGTGCAATCAAGTATAAACCTTCATTCCTGTGTTTTATTTTAGTCATGGAAAGGATGTGCTTGCTTAAATGGAATAAAACTCTATATGAGTAATTATTTACTATTAGTAGAAATGGTAACTTGAATAAACTAGCTTGAAAGGCAAACATTGTAATAAAAGCTCACAAAGTTAGAATAAATATGAAAGGATATATATTAATACTTTTGAGAGAAAGAGTAAGGGTGAGATTTTAAACTAGGTTTATAGACATAAGTAAAATGAATATATCCGTAAAAATCAGATAGTGATCCTGTGTTATGTTATACCATAAATATCATTTGTCAGTGTCTTATCACTTGAAGATAACATTACCTAGATTGGAGTTAAGTTAGGATCAATTATTTTTCTTTTTACCATACATTTATTGAGTGTTTATGATCAAGGGAATATGTGTCACAGATTGTCAGACATGGCAGAGACCCTACCCCTAAGACTCCTATAATATGGTAAAGGTAGCAGGAAAATAAAAATGGAACATATGATCAATATATCATGGTAGCAAGGAGAAGAAAATGTCAATTCTGACCTAGGTGAGAAGATGAATAAAAATATCTTTATCTGTTAAGATTGAGTGTTAGGATAATAATGAGAGGAGTCATATTTAGATAAGGAAGCAGGAAATTTGGAGTGAGGGAAAATAGCATTCCTTTCAAAAGTAACAGTGTGGCTATTGTATATATGATAAAAGGGTAAAGTAAGAATTTGAATTGGGATTTCTTCTGAGTTAAGGCAATGAAAATTTAGTAGTTATCCTTGTAAGTAAAGGTGAACTGATTGAAACAAGGTATAAATTTACTTTCAAATCTGTTAATTCTTCTTCATTTCTATTCTACTGTGAATCCATTTAGCTTTCTAAATATGGCCTTCCTGCAACAGTTTCTTTTTTTTTTTTTTTCTGGATAATGTCTTCAGTGCACAATGATATTTTGGAAATTAAAGATAACAAAGTTTTATTTCACGCTGCCAAGTTTTTGTTTAAGAGCTCACCATTGCCTGGAGCATAGTTACAATATTATCTGCTATGGTTCCACTTTATTTTTAGCAACTGTGCATCTTCCTTCTCTTCCCCACAACCCCAAAACCACCATTAACGTACAGATAGTGTAATACAGTCATGTCACAACACTGTAGATCTTAGTCTTGTTTTGGTTGTTGTTGTTTGTTGTTTGTTTCTTATTTCTTTACACATATTGTGGCTCATTCCTTCTGATTTTAATGCTATTCCTCTCCTTTCTCTTTCTGGCAACTTCTTACTCATGTATATCCTACTCTATAATTTTTTTCTTCCAAATCTTACATTGTTTGATTCCTCCCATAGAAACTTTGATATATATAAATCATGTATCATAAAATATGATCATATTTATTGTATTTTACATGGTGCAAGAACAAAATAATATTTGTTTTTCCTCCTCACATGATAGTATAGGTGCTTTCTTCTGACCCTAAATACAATACTTTTTACTGCTTCATACCACATTACCTCTTAAAAACAGGAAAACATGAGAAGCATTTATCAAGTGACTAAACATAATTTAAAACAAACCAATTTATGAAAAAATATTAAAACACCATCTCTAAAAAACTTTGACGCTATCCGTCGTTTTACATGTTTATAGGGCATAGATATTAATGAGAGAATATGGAATTGACTTAGTGACCTAAATGGCACTATAAAAATAATTTATTAGTATAAATTTAACACAAACATTCATTGCTTATATGTGGATTTCTGTTACATAATTAGCTAAGTAACTTAGAATTGGAATTCAGGATGGTAAATAGTAATACTATCTTTTCTGAATTTATTTGACTTGTATGCATCTCTCTGCCTTCAACACTTTCTTGGAATTACTTTTACCCATGAATAGAATATTGTTACTGAATTTCCACTTATAGTAAAAAAAAATGTGTTTTAGGAAAGAAAAATATAATTTTACTTCAAGTTACAAACTGCAAAGTGTCTAGACTCTACATAGATCTATTCTCTTATCAATTTCAGTTTATAAAATATACTTGTCATTGAATTTTTATGTTTAGGTAGACTCTTACAATCTTTAGATGGATTACATTAAGCTAGTGAGCCCATTCATATGTATGTCAATTGGGATATATTCAGCTATATACAATTTTACACTCATTTGGGCAAAGTAAAAAATCTGCAGAAAGCATACAATACATAAAACTGCAATTTTGGAGCTTGAAAAATTGAACAAATGGATAATATAAGCAGTCATAAAAGTACATTTTTAAAATCTTTAACAAAAACTACTACAATTAATTCTTAACTTACCAAAGGTTTTTGAATGGGATGCATACAAATATATAGCAGATTGTAAACCACCCAGTCCAACAAAATCATTTTAATATATGTATTATTCAACTGGGAACCACAGAAAATCTAGGTAACACATTAAAGGGTGAAAGTAGTCAGCACCTCACAACATATCGTTTTCATTTTTATGGGGGGAAAATCTGGATGCACTGTGCTTCAGTCTTTAAATCATATCCTGATATCAGAAAAGTTTTCTACTTCACTTTTGTTTTAGAAGTAATTTTTACTGTATACAGTATTCAATGTACACATTCTTGTCTGCCTATAAAGATGACTTTAATTCTTTTTCAATTTGTAAGGCTTTTATTTTGCCAGGTTTTTACTTTTAGTATTTGAAAGATATTCCATTGTCATCTTGGCTCACATAGTTTGCGTAAGATGTCCGTGATTATTTTTTATATAGGGTTCACTGTATATACTGATTCAATATTTTTTTCTGGCCTCTTGTAAGAATTTCTGTTTATCTTTGGTTTTAGCAATTTAATTTTGTTGGAGTGTGTGTGTGTGTGTGTGTGTGTGTGTGTGTGTGCCCTGCCTAGGGCTCATTGAGCTTTTGGATCTGTGAGTTTATTATTTTCTCATAGTTAGAAGAATTTTTACTACTATGTCTTTACATACTTTCCTGCCAACTCTTCTTCCTAAGAATATATGTGTATATTTGATGGACAACTTGATATTTTTCTATGGGCCACTAAAATCATGTTCCTGTTTCATTCTTCTTTTTTACCCTGTTTTATTTCGGATAGTTTCTATTGCTGCCTTTAAGATTATTGATTTTTTTTTGTGGCACCTAATCTGCTAGTAAACCTATCTGGATATTGTATATTTCACATCTGAAAATTCCATTAGGCATTTCTTACATTTTCCATTTATTTTTCTCAATAGGTTAATGTTTTTATTTAAATATTTTAAGACATTTATAATAATTTTTTTTTAACATCTTTGTCCATTAGTACCACCATCTTTGATGCTTTTGGACCTTTGTCAGACTTTGTGATTGACCTTTCTGGAAACCACCCTCATCCAAGCACAAATGAACCCAAGCACAATAACTGACACATAGTAGTTACTGGATAGCATGTACTGAATTAATTAAGCAATGTTAAATAAATATTAATATGTTTTTATTTCAATAGATAAATGGACTTAAAAATTTGGGAAAAGTGCTTTTCAAAAATCATTGAATTAAATTGATAATATAATAGTAAAACACTATTTACTTGGTTCTTGTTTCTTCTCCTTCCTTTTTAAGATATCAATATATTGTTAGGTTCAATTAACAGAAGCAGATTTTACCTTAATTTGAGGTTAAAATAGTTCCAACACTCATTTCTGAATGGATCACTGAGTGCATGAAAAGTATCATTTGGATAATCGAACACAAGTTTATTGAATTGGCTTCATGTATACTGAACTGGAATTTAAATGGCATGTGGATGAACCAGAATAGAGATGCCAAGTAAGCAGAGAAAGTGGAAATCCTGAGAGATTATTTAAAGGAAGAAATGGTTAAATTGGCAGAATGGATAAGGCAATATGATGAAGGAGACAAGAAACAGACTACTGTCTAACCTCAGCAATCAGAAGAGTGATAGAACACTAAGGAATAGGGAAAAGACATATCCTGGGAAGGAAGATGAGTTTATGTATGGAGATGATTATTTTTATATAAATGCTGATCATTCATATATATACCTTCGTGGTCGCCAGATGTCGTGGACCGTCCGGGACGGGTAGGCACGTCTGCCCGGGGTCTCTTGACCTGCAAGAGGGTCCCAATACCTGGAAGAGGGAGTGCACCTGGAAAATTAATAAAGACAGAGAGAGAGAAAGCGAGGCGTCTGGAGGGCTGATAGGCTGTGCCTAAACAGCAAATTTTATTTTTCAAAGGCCAGGAATAAATACACTTTCTTGGCTCTGGTTTAGGTCATATCAAGAGGAAATGCAAATGTATGCCTCACATGGCCTATACAATAGAGAAGTCAGATATGCAATCAGTGGTTGTAAAAAGTAACAGAATTTCCTGTAATCACAAAGCTTGTTTGCATCCAAACATTATTCACAAAGCTTGTTTACATCCAAACATTATTCACCCTGGCTGCAGGTATCTCTGGTTTGACCTTGTTTTAGAACTGAGATGTGAAAAGGTTTTCTGGTTTTGCTCATCAGAATATCTTTTAATCGGATTCACCTTTGTCTACTCCTGACTCAACTTAACTCAACTTCCCCATTCAGGAGTCTCTGAGTCAGAAATCAAAGCCATCCCTTATGGTGGCATTTGCTTTGCAATTATTGACAGTTAAACCATTATCTAGGGTACAAGGCAGTCAGGTAAGTAAGGTTTAAGGCTTATTCTTAAAGAGTCATAAAAAGGTTAAAAGCAGGAACCGGTTGCTGGCAGGGGGTCACACGGTCTAGCAGCAACGCATAGTTTTAGGCCCAAACGATATTGTGGTTGATATTAGAAACTGATCATTCATCTTTCAGATCCTATATTTCCGGATAGCTCGACTGCCTCCAGTAGGAAACTGTGTTTGGGATCAAACTCACCGTATAGTGAGACTCACGCCTTTTGGGAGTCTCACACGGGAATGTTCCCCACATATATACATACACATTTGCTTTCTCCAGAAAACCCACTAAAACAATAAAAGGATACATTTACTAAGATCTAGATTCACAAGATCAGGAAAAAAGGAAAGGAAAACTTGCCAACACAAGTTTTGAAACCAAATTGCAGACATACAAGTGGTAAGTTACCTAGCATTCCTGTTAAAAGTAAAATTTAAACCAGCAATAGGGAATGCCAAGAAATAATCAAGTTTACATGACAAAATCCCCCAAACTCTTACCATTTACAGGTATTTCTGAAAATGAGAGAGATTTGAAATCAGGAGGATTTTTTTCATACTTTAAGTTCTGGGGTGTGTGTGCAGAATGTGCAGGTTTGTTACATAGTTATACACGTGCCATGGTGGTTTGCTGCACCCATCACTTCATCATCTTCATTAGGTATTTTATGTCTATTTCACAAACAGTCAGAGTCCTGGATCACTCTCAGCGTTTTGCAGCTGGGTGACTTCTCCTGCCAGAAACCAAGAGCAGAGCAGAAGAGCAGGTAAAAAAGAAGGTTCTTGGTTTCATTTTCTGTGATTCACATATAAGCAATATTTTTCTTCTATATATCTGGCTTATTTCATGTAGAATATGCTCCAGGTCCATCCATGGTTTGGCAAAGCATAGGATCATCTTTTTAAGGTTGGATATTTTAGTATGTGTATATATGTGTATATATGAATTTGTCCCTCAGTATCCATGGATAATTGGATCTGGGGCCCCACAGATGCCAAAATCCAAGGATGCTCGAGTCCCTTATATAAAATGGCATAATGTTTTCATATAACCTTCATATATACTCGTCTTCAGTGTAGCTACATTGCACTTAAAAGTAACAGAAAACTTAACAGTAATATACTACAACGGTTTTCAAAATAATAAATTGCCCAATTTAAATATTTATTTCTTATTGTACGTCATATTAGAGCTTTGATTCCCTGTTAAATGAAAAACCTTGTGACAAATATTCATCTCCTTCAATAGCCACCCCAACAAATTTTAAAGAATACCTCCTTTAATGTGGTAATTGTTGAAAATTATTGAAATACATTAAAAAACTAGAAGTTTTTAATGATAATTTTAAGTAAGATGTTATCATGGTGCTAGATTAGTTATTTTGAATACACGATTTTATTTTACTACTAATAGATATATTTTTAAAATGTAATTGTTTTTAATCATTCAAGATAAAATAACTAAAACTTAACTTTCAATATTTGTGGAAAAATACAAAGGGAAAGAGTTATGTGGGGGGGCAAAGGCTCCAATCTGCCTCTTCAGTCTATAGGTGTTCATAAATTAGACCATACTATACATTTTATATTTCTTCTGATTTTAACATAATGTTACATAATGAGAATTATTCCACATTATGATGTGTTTAGGAAAACAAGATGAACAACTTATTAGTTTTTAATAACAGAAGAGAGGAAACTCATTTATGAATTGTATCCAGGTATAGTGACTACTAATCAGAACTTGATTACATTTTTCAACCTAAAATATTAACACATAAAAATAAAATGAAATACTTAATTTGGAAGGCATTTAAAGCATAGGAGATGGGAAAGTGACCTGTAATGTGTCTTTAGCTCCACTGCTTGCTTACTGTACCTAAGTAAATCAACATAAAATTAATGAGATTTTAAATAGTTGCATGCTTTTTGATCATGCATAGATACCGTATTTTATATAGCCAATTCCATATTGACGAATATTTAGATTGATTCTAATTTGTCAATATTAAAACAAATGTGAAAATTTTTATATATAAACAAGGCACTAAGCTACAATTTTGTTCATTTATTCCTGAGACACTATTTCTGCTGCTCTTCTTGCTTATAGAATTTTTTATGCAGATGCAAATATGGAAAGACAGTGACTCATAGTGTAAAGAAAATGGCAAATCAAAGAGATCAAGGTTGAAATTCTCCTTCTTTCTAGGTGTTTCAACATGGTAAATGTACATGGTATTCTTAAAATAATAATGTAAGAAATTAGTAAGTTTATACACAATTCTTTCACTTCTCCTACCATCTGGGGTTCCTGTATATATACATTCTACATCCTGAGGACACGTGTCAAGAGCTGGGAAGTTTGATATCTGATAAGAGCAGGTGGATTAATGGTGATGTGCCTCCTAGTGTACCTTCTTTGCTATAAAGTAGTTCCTTAGTTCAAGACAATGATTATATTCAGTCTATGTCAGTAGATCAAATGTTTCTAAGCTCAGAAGGCAAACTTATATCTAAGCTATATATTATTTCCATTCAAAATTAACTTTTTTTTTTTTCAGGGTAGGAGTCTAATGTAATCAATGTCCCACCAAGTGGCTGTTTTAATTTAGTTTACTTTATTCATTTATTTATTTGGCAGGACACCATACCCAGACTTAGTGTTGGTCTCTGTGGCAAGCAGCTTGAATGTTTAGCAATAGGAGTAATGGAATCAGCTTTATGGAGAGGGCACTCATGCAGCTGTCCCCGAGTATCTTTCGTCCTTACCACTATGGTTCTTTGCTAATTTATTATTTCTCTGATAGACAATGACAGAGACTGGCTGATCAAGTCAGATTATTAGTCAAGTAATTCTGCCTTTCTGGTTGTTTAGTGCCCCTTCTGTAGCAGATACTCTGATGAGGGTAAATAAGCAAAACAAAGAAGCTCACCCTCTACACCCACTTCAGTAATATCTTCAACATGCCTCTTCCCTGGACCTCCTAATCACTCATCTTTCAATTTTTCTCTTTCCAGGACCCAGACCAATTAGCCAAGCCAGTTGTCACTATATGTGTTTTTATATGTTTCTCTTTGGGCCATTTATCATCCCATACAAAGTGCTGACTAAGCATATCATCTGAAGCTTTGCCTATTGAGAGACTCCTCCTTACTTTCTGTGGGGCTAGAATACAACAGCAGACTACTTTAGCCTGCATTCTTGTACTGAGATAATCTATTTGTGAACAAAGCTTGTTCTTTTTCCTCTCTGCTATCTGGTGATATAAAACTTCAGCCCACCTTACATGGCCATAGGTGAGATGTGAAAGAGAGACATCAGTGCAACAGTGGTAAATGCCGTGGGGATCTGGGGAACATGTTTGCACCATTATCTTGTGCCTCTGTCCCTGCTTTTTCCCAGCCCTAGATGAATGACAATCCTCTTACAAATAATGGCTGCTGATCTCTCAATCATGATTTGGTGGATCTGACCAACCCAGCTCATGAGGGATGGGTAATTCTAGGCAGCATGGTCATTTATTGTCCTATAGCCAACAGCTTTATCTCTGGCAGACTCCAGCGAAATGCTGGGATCCATTCTTAGAAAGGTTTATAATTTTCTATGGCAGATGTGCCCACTTTGCTCCAGAACTGTAAGAATCTATGTTGTGTTTTGCCTACTGAGGTTTCACAGAGTCCACATTGTGTGTTTCCCCTTTACTTATTCTCTAACATCTGAGAATCTGATGAGATATGTGACACCAGGTGTAGGGCCACTTGTACCACAGCCTGAACCTGCCTGGGGTCCTACACAAAGCTGGCAGTTTTCATGTCTATTAGTGAACAAATTGGAGCAGTATTCCCAAGCATAGAAGATACTGTCTCCAGAAACTCAGAGGTCAATGAGGACAGTACTTCCCTCTTAATGGTGGAAGAAATACAAACTCGACACTTATTTAACATTGAAGGCATGTTCTGGACTACTAGTTCCCCCAAAACTTCACTTACATGCTGATAACCCCAAATCTTCATTGAGTTTAAGTTCCACCTTATAAAACTATGTGTATTTTTTTTTTAATCAAGGCCTATAATATACTTGCACCTCCTTGCTCAGTCTTATTAGAATTATATGATTGATATATTGAGACAACAGAATGACCAAGAAGTCTAAGTCTCTTTGGACTTTATTATGTCAAAAGACCAAGATTAGAAGTAGTACAATCATATTATCCAATTGAATTTCAACTACTTCTGAATATATTTTATAACAGGGCTGGAAAGATGATTTTGTGAATTATATTTTTAAAGTCATAAAGACTGCTTTGTAACTGAGTCTGTGTTAATCTGTTTAAGCTAAGGCATCACGGCTGGCAGGGAAGCTAAGGGAGATACCATTTAGTGAAACTTGCAGTATTCACTGTCATCTCCAGCATCCGTCTAGAAAGCGGATTATTTTTAAGGTTACAGAAGAAGTCTAGTGGATTTTTCAGGATATCATATGTACTACCACCCTGTACAGTCTTTAGGAGTGGTTCCAATCTCTGCCATTTCCCTCTAATCTCTGCCATTTCCCTGACAGCAGTTTTTTATTTACTCTTTTAGATTGGGGGAGCAGAGACAGTTTCAGTGGCTTTCATTTAGCTTTCCTAGTTATAATGAATCTTAATGCATAGGCAAGGAACAAATGTAAGGGTTCTGACAGCTACTAAGTGTGTCTATTCCAAATAAATATCTAGGAAAGGTCATAACTACATTCCCCTTACCCTAACTGAAAGACCATGATAATGCTTCAGCCCTCCAATTTGCAATGCTAAGGCCCTGTATCCAATAATTCTTCATAAGTTTAGGTAGCATGCTTTTTTTCAGCGTTTGGTTACCTGAATAAATGTATGCAGGGAGAGTCATTACTGTATTTGCTGTGGTGTTGCAGGGTTGTTCTTTTTGAAGGACCTGGCATCTGCTTCTGTCAACAGGGTAAGGATATGGAAATATGCTCAGGTTTATACAGTCAACAGTGGATCATGACTTTTATTGAGACAATGGGCTTTGGTTTCATGGTTATCCTCTTCCTCTCCCCCTCTCCATCCTTGTCTCTCTGTCTCTCTCTCTCCCTTTTGTTTTTCCCTGAGACAGGGTCTCACTGTGTTGCCCAGGCTGGAGTGCAGTGGTGGAATCATGGCTCATGCAACCACCACCTACCAGACTCAGATGATCCTCCCACTTCAGCCTCCCAAGTAGCTGGTACCATAGGCAGGCACCACCACACCTGGCTACTTTTAGTTCGTTGTTTTTGTATAGACAGGTTTTTGCCATGTTGCCCAGGCTGGTCCTCAACTCCGGTGCTCAAGAAATTCACCTGCCTCAACCCCTCCAAAGTGCTGGGATCACAGGTGTAAGCCACTGCGCCCAGGCTCTATCTCTTTTGATTGTATAAATCAAAAAATAACCTCATTAGCTATCCAACCTTCTTGACCAAAGGAACACTGTGATCTATTAACCACATCTGTAGCTCTTTGTAATAAGGATTTAGTGTCTTCTACTCCAAACGTGTCTCTCATTAGGATAATTATAAGTCTACTTGCATCTAATAGTCAAATGCTTCCACCTGGCTTCTCTTATTGGGAAAGAGAGCATGCAATCTCCATTGTGTCTATGAGTATAAAAGTATCTACTATTATCAACCCTGTTGCCAGTAGCAATTAAAGTATACAGTGATGATAGTGTTCCCTTCACTACTATAATCTGTACCATATTGCTAATGAGATGGTGTTCAGTCTTCTGCAAAACATAGATAACTAATGGATTTTTCAGTCTTATGTAGTATGTCCACTCTAGTACGGTTAGTTCTTAAAGTCCTTTCGTTCTTTTAGCATCTGCCACAGGCATTTCTACTTAACTTAAGGGAAGTCATTACTTTCTCCATGCTTCCAAAAACAGTATGTTAGTATTGTTCCCTGAGATCCTTGCCAGAGTGTTACATCTGTATTACAGAACAATGTTTGCATATCAATAACCTCTTCCTTATTCAGCCTCATGTTTCTGGACTCATATATACTATCTGGAACATAATGGCTATGGGTCCAGTAGCTCTTTTGAAATGTAGTCCTGTCCTACCTTAGCATGCCTAGAACGTCTCTGGGCATGTTGTAACTTGGTTCTAGTAATTGGTGATTGGTCACGTGGGTTGATCCTAAAGGGTACACATATTGAAAGGCAGTGGCTTCTGCCCTGTCATCAAGACTATACTTATATCCTCTAACAGTAAGAAGATGGCCACTTCTGCAGGCCTAGAAAAAATTCAGTGAATTCTGGAGCTTCAAGGTTTTGAGTGCAGGAAAATAGACGTCCCCATGCCAATTCTCAATAATCCACTCTTTCCCAACCAGTGCTGGGCATAGGGGCAGTGAAAGCAGGCTAAGAATAAGCCTTCCTTGAATTTCACTGCACATATAATTAGGTTCTGGCCTTATTCATTAGCATTATCTGCCCTCTGTTCCCTGGAACTTTGATATTCTTTATAATCAAGTCGTGGGCTTCTTTCATAGAATTTTCTCCCCTCTGGCTGCAGAAGATAAGTCTTTTTTTATGCTACCAAGGAAACTTCCCATTTCACACTTGCTTAGATGATTAATCACCTACTTTTTATTGTCTTCCCCCAGTACATAAATGGCATCCAGCAAGAGTTAACAGGATACCATTGTTCTTATAACATGTACTTCCAAGGAACCTTTTAAAAACCCAAATATTAAACCTTCTACTGCATATCTATCTTATTTCTGTTCACTACTGGTACAATTTAACACTTGCACTGCAAGTCTGTAATTAGTGGGGTCTTATTTTGCCCTTGAGTGTGAGGTCGTCCAGTTCTAAAATCCTATTTTACAGTCTGATTCCTTGGACCATTCCTTGTACCAACAGTTTTAGGGTGGTTTGCCTGGGAAACACATTTTGAGGCAGAGAAATGCATGCTGAAAATTTATTCAAGCTGCCTCAGGGTCAGCATCTGTGGAGAATTAAAAGAAGCGGCTTGGACAGAGGAAAGAATTGAAGGTGATGTAGTTGCACCAAAAGTCTCTGTTGCTCCTATGGGAGCTCTAGAGATGGAACAATGTTTCACAATTGCTCCAATTTGAGGCAAGGGCATCAGGTGTTTATATTTCTACATCAATTAGTCATTGGATGCATGCTGACTTCCAGAAGGGATATGTGACCTTGGATAAAGATATTCTCTTTATTTGAGAATTATTTCCTGAGAAGAGCCATCAGCAGCCAATAATCCCAGCAGCCAGAAAAAGGAGTGCTGTCCAGAAGGAAAATCTAGGTAGCATATTCTATTACTCCAGTAAATATTACATACACTTTATGTGGGATTAACATAAATTAGATCTGTATTATGTATGTTGTCAAATATTTCTTGTATATATTGTTAGTCTTAGCATGTAATGTCACCAGCAACATGTAAAGTGCCGTTATATATGAATTTATATATGTACATATGTATCCATCAAAAATTAGATGGATCTTACATGTTTATATTTTCCAACTAGCCTGGAAATATTACATATATATAATACAATATATAATTATATAGGTAATGGTGACAAGTTATATTTATAAATCATTAGAATAATTTTATAGAAATTTAATTATGGTTGTTGTTAAAATAAAAACTGATACTGAAAATGCAAACAATGAACTAACAAAGACATACTACATTATTTGTAAGTTTCAGTACAAAAAAAATGGCAGAAATAATTCATGGTAGCCAAAGGGTTTGAAGAGAATAGAATTTTACAAATGCTTTGGAGAAAAGGGAGCACAAGATGTAAGAAAAGGGCATTAATAAATAAAAAGACTGGTAAGTTAATGATTATTCCAAAGGGTCTGAGCTATTGAGCTCATTTTTAAAAATTCATGCTGGAAAGAAATAAGGGAATTGAAAGCTTTGGGTTATTTAGCAATAATCATTGCAGACACTGGAAAATTGCTTATAAAATAAAAAGAAAGTACAATGAACATCTCTTTTACAGAAGAAATGGGAGTTAACCTAAATGCGAATATTAATAATTACCCTTCTGTTTCTCTTTCTCTTTCAGTTTTAAATAATTTATAAATTGATAGTCTCTACTTCTCATCTCCTCATTATTTTGATTTTGATTTTGATTCTTAGGGTATTTCTTTTTAACAATCATTTCTATTCCTCTGAGTTGGAGGCTACAATTGTTTTCAGACAAATGATTTCTTTCTCTGGTAGGCAGCCTAATAACTGACTCTCCCAGTACAAAATTGTCAGAGATCCTCTCTCTCTCTCTGACAACCTGTGTCTGCCCAACTCTAAAACTGTCTTCAGGCAAAAGTTACAGGTAAATATAACTCTAAGCTGTCTACAATCAAGACATAATATGTATCTAAACAAAATAATCTTGATCTAGTCATTTCTATCCAGTAATCTTATCTGTTTGCAGGACACCTACATTTTATAAACACCATCTCTGTATAGTTCAGTCTATTTTTTTTTGCGCTGGAATTAAAGTAAAACAAAACTTCACCTGAGAAAAAGATGAAACAGTCATATTCTTCTTAACTACTATTCTCAGGTTTCAAAAATAAATTCCTTCGATGCATCCTATCGCCTCCATAAGATGGTAACTGCCAATGTTGAGTCTCAGTGAGATGTGTTTCCACAAGATCTATTTTTAAATTATTTTAAATCTATTTTTATTATAAAATGTGAAAGGAAAATTTTAAATTCATGACCATTCCTATTTACTCCCTCTCACCTGCCCACTAAATAGCCATGAGCATTTTCCTTTGCCAGAGTAACTCCTGGGTTATTTTTATGCATATCACGGTAAAGACTAACAAGCAGACATTGTGAAGTCAGAAAGGCCAATACAATTTACACGGGAATAAACCAAGAGTGTCTGGCAAGTATTAGCTACAGGACAAACAAAGGTGTTATGGTCTGAATTTCGTTCCCCCAAAAAGTTATACGTTGAAGTTTCAACTCCCGGTACCTTAAAATATGACCGTACTTGGAAATAGGGCCTCAAAGGAGGTAATCGAGTTAAAGTGAGGTCATTGAGAGGGCACCCTATTTCACTACGACTGGTGTCCTTTTAGGAAGAGGAGATTATGACGCAGACACATACAGAGGGAAGACCATGTAAAGACACAAAGGGAAAAATGGCCATGGACAAGCCAAAGAGAGAGATCTCAGAAGATATAAGTCTGCTAACACCTTGATCTCAGATTTCCAGCCTCCCCAAAATTAGGAAAAAATAAGTTTATATTATTTATACCACCTACTCCGTGGTACTTTGTTATGGCAGTCTTAGTAAACAGATACAGAAGGAAAAATGCAAGATGGCCTATTGTAGGTTGTGATCTGTGGGGTAGCTTAGGAGAGCCTCGAGGAGGAAGGACTGAAATTTTAGAAGCAGCTGCCTGGTGGTATAGACTTCAGAACTGAGAAAGAATGAAGACTGTAAAGCAGTTTGACTGGCATTAGGTATGTAATACTTGTTGGATTTTGCTGTTACTGAGAGAGGCCTCAGTATTTACTTTTAAATTATTTTTGTATTTCAAATAATAAACGTTATTTTAGCTAGGACTGAGATTTTAAAAACCACCAAGCTGCTTAATTTTATGTATTATTAACATGTGCCATGCAGTGCCTATTGATGAGGCAAAATCTTTAAATATATTACCTTTAATCATTACAAAGGAAGGAATGTATTCTTATTCCTAGGCCAATAGATGTGAAATGACTTGTCCAAGTTAACCCAAAAATTAAGTTCCAGTGTTGAAATTTGACCTGGATCAATCTTATTGTAATAATTGAGTTCTTTGTAGATTATACCATGCAGTTTCTCAAAACTATTTCAAGGACATGTTGGAAGCAATTGGAGGTTGCAGTTGACGCTGTTGTAGCCTTGCCAAGATACCTTTTCTGGACTGAGAGAACCTCTCACTTTCTGTGAGTGTTGATGTGAATAGTTGCAGTTACACTCTTTTTAGAATTGACCTAAATAAATGAGAGACATTTTAGTTTAGGGTAGGATGACTCTAAACATTCCTGAGCTAGAACTCTCTGTGGGATGAGACAGAGGCTGGATTTTTATCTGCATGTACCTCTTTATAAGCTACTTCCCTTCTATTTTTCTCACTCTCTTATATGTTTCACCTAAGCACAGTACCTTAATAATAAGTGACTAACACAGGAATTCCCATTCAGGGCAAAGCTTCTAGGAAATCTGACCTACAACTGGATTATAATAACTAGCTACATAACAATATGATTAAAACTTATTATGAGTAAATATTTAATAAATAACAACAAAACCTCTGTCATTTGATGAGTAGTTAAATATGCATTAAATTACAAAGAAATGATAGTTGAAGAGATATAACCCAGAAAAATTGCTTATTGGGATCTACAGTGTTATGAAAACAAGTGCATTTTAGCACAGATCTGTGCAGTTTTTGACAGTGTACATTGCATGGTACACAAATTTCACAGGCTTTTTATGTGTCAGGACAATTTTTGGTTGCAAGTGACTAAATCTCAATTCAAATAAGCTTAGTCCAAAAGAGAATTTATTGATCTTTTTCTCTGTGAATTCGAGGGCAAGGTTTATTGTAGAAATAGTTGGACCTTACTCTTATCTCTTGACTTTGTTTGACTTTATTCTACACACGTGTGAAATAAAGATTCCTGTGTTAAGGTAACTTTTCTAATGCTAAGGAAAGATTCTGTATCATTTGGTTTTGGCCATCTCATTTGTTAGCTTTTACATACTGACTGTGTCCATGGTATGTGGTATTTTCATTGAACAACTTGAGTAATGCATCTATCACTGTGATAAGAAGGGGTGATATATAACTGAGAGTATAACTGTGCATACAGAGAGTAGGGAGAAGTTCCCAGTAAAGCCACCAGGAGAGAACATGTATTAGGCAGACAAAAATACTTCTACAATAGTCTACTAGTGATAATATTAGCAAGACATGAAAAAGGTAGTGAGGTCCAATTTGTTTGGAAAATGCAAAATCAAATTAGGATGCATTTATAATTGTCTCTTCAGTTATTTAAGATGATAATGGAAATTTTGAATTTCAACTATGGGTATATATCATACATTATTTTACTAAAGTTATTTGAATTTGAGATCTATTTTCATGAAATATTTCACGGAATCCCAACAGACTTGGGTTCAAAGGTGTCTCTACTAAATTACTTTGGAAAATTAGTTAAATTGTCTAGGCCTCCATTTCTTCAGCTATAAAACAGTAATAACTAAATGCTCTTAACAAATTTATTATAAGGATTAGAATAAAATATATTAAAGATGCCCAGTTCTATGAAAGTAGTTTGTATTGGGCCAAATAATTTCAGTTCAGAGACCATTGGATGCTTCTCCAAAGTATTAAATTGTTTTCTGAAAATAAGATGAAAGTACTTTTATAATTTTTGTTTGCTTTTTAGCAAGGTGATGAAAGGTAAATTTGGTGTTGATGAGGAATAATTTATGGGTTGGTTATAGGTCGAATTGGATTTTAGATGGCAAGGAAAAAAAGGAGCCAGAGATATGAAGGACAGTTGGGAGGTTATTGAAATAAATTGTGAATTGATGGGCACCTGAACCAAGGTAACATAAGGCAATGATGTGTAACTATTAAGAAAAAAACCACCATAAAAATGATTAGAAATCTTTCAGAATGACCCAATTCAGCAGTTTACCATGAGAGTTTTATTTTCCAAATAGTCTATTTAATTGAATAATAATGAGTGCTAAAATTATGCAAGGTGCCCTCTTTTCCTCTAGTTTAATAAAATAATATACTGTGAAATTCAATAAAATTTTAAAAAATGTAATCATCACTAAAATGTTCCCTTATACATAGTTATTCATTTTGTGTATTTCATACTTCTTTTGATAGAGCGTGATGTAAAATAGGGCTTTCACTTTACATGTCAAACACTTCAGAGTAGTCCTGTTTTAGTATATGGACTTAGGTAAAATGCCAAATACAGTTAAGATTACACTATTGCCTACAAAATTAATTAACCTGTTTTAAAATATTTTAGCAGAAAGATAATCATACAAAAAGGGAAGATTCCTCAAATATAAAAATACATTTCCAGGATTAGAGGTAGAAATTGAGAATAAAGAAATTGGATTGAATACCTGAAGAACATTCTCATTGATTTATTTGATAGACTTAACAGAGGCAAAAATTTATCTGTATTTTGAAAACAGGTAAACTATTATAAAAATATACTAGAAATAAATTAAGAAAATTCTCATATGTATTGATAGATTTGTAACATCATAAAGTATTATAGGAATTAAATTATTTTCCTCAGATCATTAATAAAAAAGGTTAAAAATAAAGGGAAACACCTCTGAATTCCAGAAAACAACTGCTTCCAATTGGTTTTCAAAATTACTGCTCTCTTAGGAAAGATATTTTTGGCTGCATAAGGAAGGAAAACAAAACTGTGAGCTAACAAGCAATGGCAGAGAATGTCAAGGAATCAAAGAAAGAAGCATCAAAAATCAAAGGCTTCAGAGTGAGCAGAAACCTGGTCAGTTCTGTAGTTTGTGAAGTTATTCTATAAAGGTGACTCAGCTTCCAGCTTTAACATGCTGTTCCAATCTATATTTTTTTATGTAGGGGAGGTAATAAAATTGGCCCAACTTGGGTTAGATGTCATCCTTAATTCAATCATCTATGACCAAGTACTGGGGTCTTCTCATAAAGGGATCTATCTGTTCCCTTCTCATAGAAGAGATACTGTGCAGATCCCCCATAGAAATTAATAACTAGGACATTTGTTAAACCAACAAATTCATCTTTAAACAAAATTTGCACAGAAATATGTGTGTGTGTGTGTGTGTGTGTGTGTGTGTGTGTGTGTGCGCGCCTGAGTATGCTGTTCTTAAAAAAATCCTGTTCTTTGCTTGAGCCCAGGGGTTTGAGGTTGCAGTGAGCTATAATTGCCCTACTGTACTCCAGCCTGGATGACAGAGTGGGACCCTGTCTTTTAAAAACAAACAAACAAACAAACAGTCTGTCTTAACCATGCTGTGTTTTCCTAGGTAATATTGATAGACTAAATGTATTTACTGAGGAATCACTTTGAGCACTCTCTATTTGGAAAAAGAAACAAGATGTAGTACAATAATCAGGGTATCAAAGTTTTATAAAATGATGACTCGGGTACATACTAACTCTGAAACAGGTTAAAACACTTTAATTCTCCAACCCTTCATTTCTCCAGCTAAAAACTATACTAACTCACAAAGTTGATGTATTAAATTAGTCATCTGAAGTAAACCATGCAGTGCTGTTCACTCGTAACTGATGCCGTAATTAGGATCTATTTCCCTATCCTCTGAGGAAACAGCTAGGCTGCCAATTCCTTTAAGAGACCCTCTGGTCCCCCACAGAATACATGCTCAATGATTTCAACAGTCCCCTCTTTTAAATAATTATATTCCCCTCCAAGGATATATTACTCAGTGACAATCTATGTATTAACAAAACACCTGCTATTCACTGATTTTTACATTGTGTAGTTTACTCCAAATTTGTTGATGGTTATCCATCTTGTTCTGTGGTCTTAGAAGAGCGTGAAGGATGAACATGAGCAGAGAGAATTTACCTTAAATCTCTAATTTGACCACATCGAGGAGCCAGCACAACCCAATGTGAGTAGCAAACTCAGTCTCCCTTTAGTGCCAGGCGGAGGATTACTCGCAGAGATACAGTGAAGCATCTAGGAGAAATGGATACCGAGGATACAATAGCATTGCTTTGATATTATTCACTTGCGCGTGATTATCAACTGTGAAATGAGTGACAGACAAAAACTGCTTAAGTTGAGGCATACACTTTCACTCTATTTTGGATGCTGCTACTCTGACAATGTATTTTAAGCTCAGTATTCTTTCTTCTTTTTTTTTTTTTGTTCTTTTTTTTTTTTTTTTAATTCTCATTTGCTTGTGTGAAAGCTGCTCTTCTCAAGACTGAAGCTTTTCTGTAGTAATGTTGTGTGTTTAGATTTGAATCTACTAGGGCCTTGGCGCATATGGATAGAATACTCTATTTTTAAAGATATATTGTGTCTGTTAATACAAAGGTCATGATGTAGATTTTTGCACTTAGAATCAGTATAAGAATGTGGAACTGTTCCTTGCAGATCTTGGCTCCATCAGCAAATAAATTAAAATAAACTGGAGGCTTGAAATAGAAATAATCCTCCTTCCAAGTGTTTCATTTAGAGAATGACATCCTGTTTTCTCCAGAATATCATGGGTAATTCTGCATATGAATGAATTTGGGAATAGAAAAAGCCCAGCAAATGAAACACACAAAATGACTTTTAGAATTTTAGGCTTCAGTAATAAAAGTAAGTGATGATGGTTTTCTCTTTAAAGTGTGAAGGGTAAAAGGAAACCCGAAACTTAGTTACGTAAAGTTTTAGAGTTTTATAACAATTTTGTGAAAGCAAACAATAAGTTAAATTCTACCTGTAAGAGAATACAGTATACCTTTAAGAAAATTTTAACACAATTCGGCTGTAACAGAAGTTTTTGGACTGTAATCAGCTTTCTGATTACAGTCACAAGTCAAAAGGTAAGTTTCAAAAATATCTGTACCTTAACGTCATTCACCTGGAAAACTTGGATTAGCCTCTCAATGGAGCCTGAAAGGGCTTTAACTCACGTTCAAAATAACTATTGCCAATGTCACAGAAAGTCTTAGTTTGTTAATAAAACCCTAAAAGAGAAATACAAAAGGTACGGTAATATATTTTAAATTGAAAAATAAATTTTTAGTCATTATCTTCAATATATATTCCTTCCATTATGTCCCTGCTAAAACTGACCCAGTAGCTGAAGCAATCTTGGCCCATGTGTATCTCTAGTGCCCTTATGTTGTATTTTACTACTATTTTCTATTTAAAATGAAGTAAGAGCTTAGTTAAATCCCTGTCTTTTGTAAATGAAAAATCAGGAAGAATCTCTTATATCTTTATGTTGTCTGGGATAAAATAATCTTTTCAGACTTAGCATCCTTTCAGGAAACTGTGAGAGTTCACACTGGAAATATCATGGCAATTTTTGTATCAAGATGATGGGAATGATGACGATAAATGTAACAATTCTATAACATCTGCACATTTATGTGAAATTAGTGTCAACTACTGGCCAGTGCTGAAGCTTTTTCCTTTTCTTGAGCATTGTAAAAATATGTTTTGTAGCCTTTTTGATTACATATAGTGTTATATAACTGATTCCGATCAACGAATTATGAGCACAACTGATATGTTACCTCTGATGTGAGACAGTTAACAGCTGGGCTTCAATGTATTCCCCCTGGATGTCACCATTTTGAATTTGAAGCCATATATTACAGATGGCCAAGCTTCAGTCATCCCATGTCTCTGAATGACTGCACAAATTTTAACTATTTCTTCTCACTTCTGGGGGCTATGTTTTTCTTTAACATAAATGAGTAATAAACATTTATATTGCAACTCCTCTAAGGTTTGAGGGTTATTACACAGCCATCATTATCCACTATGACTTGTACATCCTCATAGTAAACAATAAAAAATAGAAGTAACTGTGATACAAAGTATGGTATAAGAAAGGTAGGGTAAAGGCAGGAACCAGCAAACGCTAGCAATTGACTATAACATTAGCTGTTTTAGAAGCTATCACAACTATACCAGGGAAAGGAAGATCTGATGAGTTCTGGTAATATCAGTTACATGTACAGATTGTACTAGGTCTAACAGTTGACATTGGTTGTCACAAACAGTGACCAAATTAAAAAAAAAAAAAATGTTTGCATATGAGTATCAATGTGTATCTCTAGCCAATGTCTTAAAAAGGAGAACTGATCATGAAGATACAAGTCCTCATAAGCTCAGTGATAAATTTGCTAAAAGATATTATTAATTTTCATGACATAGTAAAGAGGGATGCATACATTTTCAATGATACTGACAAAACAGGTCAATTTACCATGATTTTGGGAAACTGGATTTTGTAATGCTTGTAAAACAAGATTTTGAATAAATGATACATATTTGGGCACTCAAAGTAGGTTTCCAAAAAATAAAAACTATGAATGCTGTAAAAAAAACTCTTATTAACAAATTAATTAACTTAACAAATATTTGTTTTATTATTGAGCACTAATTGTCAGACCCTATTTTCTATGTTTGGTACCTACGTTACATTTTAATAAGTTTAACTATTAACATTCATCTCAGTCTGATGGCAAGTGTTTTGCATATTCAAAGAAAAGTAATCCTAATGGTAAATCTTGATCAAGAATCAATGGATGGGGCCAGGCATGGTGGTTCCTGCCTGTAATCACAGCACTCTAAGAGGCCGAGGTGGGTGGATCACTTGAGATCAGGAGCTCAAGACCAGCCTGGCCAACATGGTGAAATCCCATCTCTACTAAAAATACAAATATTAACCAGGTGTAGTGGCCCTGGCTTGTAGTCATAACTACTCAGGAGGCTGAGGCAGGAAAGTTGCTTGAACTCGAGATGCAGAGGCTGCAGTGAGCCAAGACTGTGCAATTGCACTCCAGACTGGGCAACAAGAGCAAAATTTCATCTAAAAAAAAAAAATCAATGGATGCATAACTCAGATATTATAATCGTGGCTAGTTTGATTTTTTACCCTTTTAGCTTCACTTCTAATAAGAATATTACAGACCTCTTATTCAATTTAAGTTTTCTATAAATTTTTAAGGCATAAAATTTGTAGATTATGCTTAAATATTTACAGAAATTTGGACATCAATGTTTTGTTCATTTGATCTCAACTCTTATTCCAAATCAACAGAGATCTGGCAATATGACTCCATATTCTTCTTGCAATTCTGCCTTCTAACAAATACTAAGTTAAAATAAGCACAGCATTCTTTATTCATGCTGTATCAAGCAGTTTGTGTGCAGGTACCAAAATTATTAATTATTAAATCTCTAATTGGTAGGTTGTAGCTATACTCAATTGGCATATCCTCCAAAAGGGATTACTTGAAATAGTATAAAATTTAAGTGCAACATTATAGAAACTCCTTTCCTAAATTTGAGTTATCTACATTAGTTTGTTTTAATTTCAGCTTTTGCAATAGACTACTTCTTCTGAGGCAGGGGGCCAAGAAGCTACATTTGAGATGTTGCAAAGACTCCTGATGCAATTACTGTTTGGATAAATGCTACATTGCTTCATTTGTGTACTTTAAGTAAACTGGCTCTGTTTGGTATTCTGTGAATCTTCTTTCTAATTTCCAATCCAGGTCAAATTGAAATTCAGTCAGTCCTTGTGTAAGGCACAGGATTTATATTTAATGTATCAAGCAAAGTAAAAAACATGTATGTATTTAATATAGTTATTTCGTTCTGGAAAACAATCATTGGGCATTAACAAATCCATTTATAACTGCATGCTACTTTTGCAGTTAAGAATATTCCCAAAGGTTCACCCCTTCTTGACAGTGATTGGCTATGGAACAAGATATCTTGTCGAAAATGTGGCCTATGATGTTTGCACCAGTACTTAAACTTAATCCACCTTCCTCTTTCCCGTACTCCCTCTCCCTCTTTTTCTATCCTACTTTCTCTTCCACATTTGTCTCTCTCAACCAGTCCTTCTTTTGTTTATTCCATCCATCTCTATATGCAAGTCACCAGCAATAAGGGATTTGGATGTATTTTTATCAGAGGCAAATTATATTAGAGATTGATTCCTGCTCTTTATATAAATTAGTGGTAAATGCTAATTATTAATTGCATTTCACTTTGCTACAGACATTATAGTTCTATAAGATGAGAGAGTCTGTTTCAATCACAGTTTACACATAATCTTCTGAGTTAATTTTATAACTTAAATTATTCCTGCATCAACACAGGATTTGAGTTAATTTCAGCTTTAATAACTGCAATAATAAAATGTAAGATATTTAAAGGGGAGAGAATATTATATAAAAATTCCAGTCTAATATGGCTTCAATATCAATATACTCCATTTCCCATATGTAAAACTAAATATACATAATTCAATGATGAAAGCAAATATACATCCTTTTGTTGGCAAAGGAAAAAAAACTTTTGCCACTACTGAATTATAAAAGTATGATATTTTATGTAAAGAACATTCCTATGGAATCCTATTTATTACCTATATCTTATACTGAGAAGCATGTATATTGAAATATAATCCAAAAACACTCAGGATGTTAAAATAATATGGTTCAGTTATGGAGGAGAAAATAGGAATACAATTTAGGAAAAGGTAGGACAATTGATGCTTACTATTTTAAAAATTTTTTCTGAAATACTGTTTTAGTTTTGGTCAAGAGCTGTGTGTAGTAATAATCTCTCTCTCAAAATCAATATCTTGGTTAATACTGATATTCAAGTGATCTTTGTATTTTATTTGGTTTTCTTCTTAATAATAAGCCTACCAAGCAAAACAGCTATTAGCTCCTTTATAAAAATGAGGAAACTGAGATACAGTTACATAACTTGCCTTGTCACCCAGCCAAGAAGGGGCAGAGCTAGAGTTTAACACCAGTCTGGCTCCAGCCCTATTGCCCCAGATTCTTGCGTTATAATGAATCATTAGGATGTAGGCAAGTACATGTCCTGGTTATTGTTTGATGAGTGATCCCTGTGATTTTACAGAGGCAAAGGAAATAAGTTCATAAAATCAGGAACCTGCATTTTCTTCCAGGAATTGTCATCACCCTTCAACTTAAAGAACTGTTTCAAAGGAACCTGTGGAATTGGCCAGAACTACCTTTAAGCAGTATCTTAATAAACGGAGTTTATTAAGGAGTAATGACTCACACCACCACAAGGTGAAGTCCCATAATAGCCTGTCTGCAAACTGAGGAGCAGGAAGCCAGTCTGAGAGTTCCTGGAAAACCACTGATGTAAGTCCAAAAGTCCAAAAGTTAAAGAACATGGAGTCTGATGTTTGAGGGCAGGAGGCCTCCAGCAAGGAAGAAAGATGAAGACTGGAAGACTCAGCAAGTCAAATCCTTCCACATTTTTCTGCCTGCTTTATTCTTGCCACGCTGGCAGCTGATCAGTTGGTGGCTACCCAGGATGATGGTGGCTCTGTCTCTCCCAGTCCACAGACTACAATGTTAATCTTTGGCAGACACACCCAGGAACAATACTTTGCGTCCTTCAATCCAATCAAGTTGGCACTCAGTATGAACCATCACAGAGGATATTGCAGCCAATTCCATGTATGCTTCTCTCATCTGTTGTTATTCTCTGAGTCTCTTCAGCCTTTGTTTAAATGAATCCGAGAGGCAAAGTGCAATTTACTACAGTGAAGATGTGAAATAAGATGCTAGTCTCCCTTTCCTATAAGACTACACTGCCCCCAATCCCTATGAATAGATCTCCTGAATTCCTTTTATTTGGCTTGAAGGAAGCCCCTTTATTTGACTTGAGTTTGGAAAGGTAAAGAGCTTTATTCCTCCCTTCCTTGGTTAACATCTTAACGCTGTTGTGAACATGCATGGCTTGTTGAGGGAGAAGACGAGAGAGGACAAGATTGGGACAGTAGTTTGAGTTTAGTCGTGTCCTCGTAAATTCCACGGGATATGTTAGCCTCCCCGCTTTGCATTTGCTTTAACCAATAGATTGACACTTGATACATTTTATTTAACCATATATTAGCTCCAGGCCCTTTTGCCAGGTAAAGTCCAATCTGACATCTATTATATTTTGTATACATATAACTAAATTATAATTCTTTAAATATTATTGGGAAGATGTTGGTCAAAGGATACAAAATTTATATTACAGGGGAAGTAAATTGAAAGAGGTCTATTGTACATTACGATGACTATCATTAACAACAATGTATTATATCTTCAAAATTGCCAAAAGAGTAGATTTTAAGAGTTCTCACCATGAAAAATAAGTTTATGAGGTAATACATAAGTTAATTAGCTCAATTTAGCCATTCCATCATGTATACATATACCACAACATTATGAGGTACCCCATAAATGTATACAATTTTTATTTCTCAATTTAAAAATGAGCATAAATGGGTCATATAGTGATACATTTTATTTTTTTATTTAACATAAGTGTTTTCTACATAACTATTATTCTAAACTGATATCATACATATAAGATTTTATGATGTGATACACCATAAAATAATTAATCTATCCCATATTTGCTTGTACCCTAATATAATTTCAGTTTTCTTGCCACTATAATGATGGTAAGAATGAAAATTATGTACTTTTTTTGTGCACATATTTAACTACTTTCTTATAAACAGTTACTGTAAAGGAATTACTGGCTTTAATATTTATCTTTGAAATTTTCATGTATATCATGGAATTTCCCTGCAAAAATGTACCGTTTAATATTCTTAGCATATGTGAAGTTGCCAGTTTTACAACTCAGGAATATGCAACATTATATTTCTGAAAAGTATTTTTTCAAGTAGAAAGGAAAAAAATGTACGATTTTAATTGTAGTTTACTTACTTAAAAGTAATATTAAATACTAATAGTAGATCAGTTATCCTTTACAGTTTGTATCTTATGTATTATGTTTTTCTTCCATTGATCGTTTTCCTAATTTATGGTAAACTTTTGGGTTTTACATGATTTTGGTATGCTCACTTAATATCATAAGTATCAGAGTTTTTCAGTTTTTTTCTATGTGCTGACATATATTACAGATTATGGAAAGCCTTTTGAAATTCTAAAAGAAGTCACTTATAATTGATTCAGATTTGCACCATTTTTAGATTTATTTTTTGAAACACATTTTTCCTAGGTGTTCCATGTTTATTGATCAATTATGACTTTTTTCCTTTTGTTACACATGCTACTCATAATCTCTTAAAGGGTTTATATGTGTTATATATTTAAATTATGGTAATATAGAATCATAAGAAGCTTTCTAAAATATTTTACAGCTTCTCTATATTTCTTTTATCCATTAAAAAATGACTGAAACTGCATATTTGTGTTTTTTTCAATTGACAATTGTTGAACAGTTGTTCATATGGCTGTTTGGGAGGTTTTTGTGTTTTTTTTTTTTTTTTCTTTTTCAACTGTTATTTTAGGTTCAAGGTTACAGATGCATGTTTGTTACATAGATAAATTGCATGTCACTAGGTTTTGGTGTACAAATAATTTAATCACCCACATAGTGGGCCTAGTACGCAGTAGGTAGTTTTTTGACCCTCACCCTCCTCCCACCCTCTGCCCTTAAGTAGGCCCCAGTGTCTATTGTTTCTATCTTTATGTCCGTGTGTACTCAATGTTTAACTCTCACTATACATGAGAACATGTGGTATTTGTTTTTCTGTTCCTGCATTAATTCACTTAGCCTAATAGCTTCAGCTCCATCCATGTTGCTGCAAAGGACATGATGCCACTTTTTTTTAATGACTATGTAGTATTCTATGATGTATATATACCACATTTTCTTTCTCTGTTCTACCATTAATGGACATTTAGGTTGACTTTTTTGTCTTTTCTATTGTGAATAGCACTGTCATGAAGATACATATGCAGGTGTCTCTGTGGTAGAACAATTTATATTCTTTTGGATATATACTTGATATTGGAAATGCTGAGTTGAATGGCAGTTCTGTTTTGTTTCTTTGAGAAATTTAAAGACTTTTTTCCACAGTGGCTAAACTAATTTACATTCCCACCAGCAGTCTATAAGTGTTCCTTTTTCTCTGCCACCTCACCAATGTCTGTTGTTTTTAATGTTTTTATAATAACCACTCTGACTGATACGAGTTGTTATCTCATTGTGGCTAAAATTTGCATTTCAGTAATAATTAATGATTGGAGCATTTTACATATGCTTGTTGACCACGTGGGTGGATCTCTCATATTGAGAAATGTCAATTCATAGCCTTTGCCCACTTTTTAATGGGGTTCTTTCTTGTTTGCTTGTTGATTTGTTTAAGTTCCTTATGGATTCTGGATATTAGACCTTTGTCGGATGCATAGTTTGTGAGTATTTTCTCCCATTCTGTATGTTATCTGTTTGCTCTTTTGATGGTTTCTTGGTCCTACTTCTTTATTTTTGTTTTTATTGCATTTGCTTTTGGAGATTTCATCATGAAGTCTTTGCAAAGCCTATGTCCAGATGGTAGTAGGTGTATGACTTTATTTCTGGGTTTTCTAACCTGCTCCATTGGCCCATTCATCTATTTTTGTAACAGTACCATGCTCTTTTGGTTACTGTAGAACTGTAGCATAGTTTGAAGTTGAGTAGTGTGATGCCTCAGGCCTTGCTTTTTTTTTTTTTTTTGCTTAGAATCACTCTGCAATTCAGGCTCTTTATTTGTTGCATATGAATTTTAGAATTATTTTTCTAATTCCATGAGAAATGTCATTGATAGTTTGATAGGAATAGCACTGAATCAGTCAGTTGCTTTGGGTAGAATGCTCATTTTGTTTTCCTTATTTCTTCACACACACACACACACAAAAAAATGGGATACATGTGTACAACATGCAGGTTTGTTACATAGGTATACATGTGCCATGGTGGTTTGCAGCACCTATTGACCCATCTAAATTCGCTCCCCTCAGCCCTCACATGTCAACAAGCCCTGATGTGTGTTGTTCCCTTCATGATGTCCATGTGTTTTCCATGTTCGACTCCCACTAATGAGTGAGAACATGCAGTGTTTGGTTTTCTGTTCCTATGTTAGTTTGCTGAGAAGGATGGCTTCCTGCTTTGTCCATGTCCCTGCAAAAGACATCTCATTCCTTTCTGTGGCTGTCCAGTATTCCATGGTGTTTATGTAGCATACTTTCTCTATCCAGTCTATCATTTATGGGCATTTGGGTTCATTCCATGTCTTTGCTATTGCAAATAGTGCTATAGTAAACATATATGTGCATTTGTCATCATAGTAGAATGATTTATACCCTTTAGGTATGTACCCAGTAATGGAATTGCTGAGTCAAATGGTATTTCTGGTTCTAGATCCTTGACAGATCGCCATACTATCTTCCACAATTGTTGAACTAATTTGCATTCCAACCATTGTGGTTTTGGTTTGTGTTTCTCTGATGATCAGCAGTGTTGAGCTTTTCTTCATACGTTCGTTGGTCATGTAAATGTCTTCTCTATTGAGAAGTGTCTGTTCATATCCTTGGCCCACTTTTTGATGCGGTTGTTTGTTTGTTTTCTTGTATATATGTTTAAGTTCCTTTTCAATTCTAGATATTAGGCCTTTGTCAGAATTGCTTTATGGCTGAGTGTATGATCAATCTTAGATGATGTCTCATTTGCAGATGAGAAAAATATCTAATCTGTTTTCGGGTGGAGTACTCTGTAGATGTCTGTTAGGTTTATGTGGTCAGGTATCAAGTTTTGATCCCTGATATCTTTTTTAATTTTCTGCCTCAATGACCTGTCTAATATTGTCAGTGGTTTGTTGAAATCTCACAGTTTTATAAGTGGTTATCTAAGTTTCTTCAGTTTCTTCATAGGTCTCTAAGACTTGTTTTATGGATCTGGCAGGCACTTTTATATATATATATATTTTTTTTCTCTGATTCTGGATGCATATATATTTAGGATAAGTAAGTCTTGTTGAATTCACTTCTGTATCATTCTGTAACACCCTTCCTTATTCTCTGTGATAGGTGTTGGTTTAAAGTCTAAAGTCTATTTTATCTGTAATAAGAACAGCACACCCCACCCATTGGCTTGATAGATCTTTACCTACTCCTTTACTTGAAGCCTGAGTGTCATTGCATATGAGATGGATCTTTTGAAGGTAGCATACAATTGTATCTGGCTTCCATATACAACTTGCTACTCTGTGCCTTTTTAAGTGGGGCATTTAGCCCATTCATATTCAAGGTCTATATTGACATGTGACAATTTGATCTTTTCAGTGTGTTGTTAGGCAGTTAATACCTAGACTTGTTTGTTTAGTTGCTTTATTACTGTCAATGGGTTATGTACTTAAACGTATTGTTCTGTTGGCAGATACTGGTCTTTTGTTTCTTTTTTTTTTTTTTTTTTTTGAGATGGAGTTTCACTTTTGTTGCCCAGGCTGGAGTGCAATGGTGCTATCTCAGCTCACTGCAACCTCTGCCTTGCAGGTTCAAGCAATTCTCCTGCTCCAGCCTCTCGAATAGCTGGGATTACAGGCATGCAGCACCACACCCTGCTAATTCTGTATATATATATTTTTTATTTGAGACGGTGTTTCTCCATGTTGATCAGGCTGGTCCCGAACTCACAACCTCAGGTGATCCGCCTTCCTCAGCCTCTCAAAGTGCTGGAATTATAGGCGTGAACCACCATACCCAGTCCGTTTAGCATTTCTTAAGGACCTCTTGTAAGGCAGGTCTGTTGGTAACAAATTTCCTTAGCATTTGCTTGCCTGAAAAGGATTTTACTTCTCCTTCACTTATAAGTGTAGTTTGGCTGGATATGAAATTTTGATTTGAAATTTCTTTTCCTTAAGGATGATGAATATAGGCCTGCCAATCTTTCTTGGCTTGTAAGGTTTCTGCTGAAAATTATGCTGTATGCCTTATGGTGTTCCCTTTGTACATGAGCTGCCCATTCTCTTTAGGTGCATTTAAGATTTTTTTCTTTTAGATTGATCTTGGAGAATATGATGGCTGTGTATTGGGGATAGTTATCTTGTATAGTATCTCACAGGAGTTCTCTGAATTTCCTGAAACTGAATGTCAATCTCTCTAGAAACACTGGGGAACTTTTCATGAAAGTATTCTCAAATATGTCTTCCAAATTGCTTGCTCTCTCTCTTGTCTTTTTCAGGAATGCCAGTGAGTCATAGGTTTTGTCTCTTTGCATAATCCCATATTTCTCAGAGATTTTGTTCTTTTTTAAATTCTTTTTTCTTTATTTTTGTCTGCTTGTGTCGATTCGACAGAGTGGTTTTTGAGCTCATAGATTCTCTTCTCAGCTCGGTATATTCTGTTATAGTGTTTCCCATTGCATTGTGAAATTCCTATAGTGTATTTTTTCCTTATAGAATTTCAGTTTGATTCTTAAAATAGCACTGTCACCTTTCAAGTGTTGGATGGTATTATTGGTTTCCTTGGATTGGGTTACACATTTCTCCTGTATTTCATTGAACTTTCTTGCTGTCCAGGTTCTGAATCCTATGTCTATCATTTCAGCCATTTCAGTCTAGTTAAGAACCATTGCCGGGGAGCTAGTGCAGTTGTTTGGAGGTGGGAAAACACTCTGGTTTTTAGAGTTGCCAGAATTCTTGCATTGATTCTTTCTCATCTGTGTATGCTGATCTTTTAATCTTTGTCGTTGCTGCCCTTTGGATGGGGCTTTTTGCTTTCGTTTTCTTGTATGCTTTCTATGTTTGACTGTGGGATAAGTTGGGTCAGTCAATTGGCTTTATTTCTAGATGCATTCATGAGACCAAGTCTCTGCTTAGCACTCTTGGGAACCATACTGTAGCCCCAGGGAAGGCTGGGACCAGGACAAGCTTTATTCTCACCAAGTTGTTTCTTTGGTTTTGTGTAACCATGGTTCATGGATTCAAAAGTGCTAATCTTCAAAACTTTTTAAATATTTTGCTTTAATTGCCAATTTAAATATTACTGTATATCTTTTCTATATGCATTTGCTTAACATTTCTGTTACATATATGTTAATGGTGTCTTTTGTATATATATTCTGACCAAGTCAATATGTTTAATATTAAAATTTACATATTATTAAATTGTTAATGCTCAATTTAATATTAAAATGTATATGATACGATTAAAATTAGTGTTTTATACCTGTAATATTATTTTATGTTTACTTCCTTTCTTATAGATAACAGAGGGCATCATGAATTTTTCCCTTTGTAAATAATTCGATTCTTTTCCTTGCCAATATATCCTGAGTATTAAAAAAAGAAAATCTTTGTAGTTCAAAACATTTGCTAGTATCTATTCATGTTCATATTCATCTTCTTCCATCAGTAGTCCCTAAGCACAGGAAACTTCTTCAAACTGCTTTCACAGGTTTTATTTTTCCCTTTATATTTTTTCTCCCTTAATATTTCTAGAAAACTTTATTGATTATGATTTGTTTTTGTTTTAATCAAGTTCTTCTTAAGAAATAACTATAATTATTTACTTAAAACTTTTTAATCATATCTATTCTCTCTTGCATCATTTTATTTTATTTAATCTTGTTTATCTTCTTTATGATGGAGAAATCCAGAAATTGTTCTCCATATCATGATTAAAATGTCTACTGATTTAAGTAAAACTACTGTTTTATACTATCTCCAATGTGGATTTCAGATTTTGTGCAAATAAAATAGGATATTTTGTGTGGACATGTACGGGTATACATTTTCAAAGGATAGGATGTTTTATCCACTTGCCAATATATAACTCTATATTTCAATACTAGCCCAGATAAAATATTGTTACCCAATTTTATATTGATATAAACTTGAATCTTGCTGTCAGTGGCAGTCAATAAAGAAAGAGAATTATATTTCCCTTTTAATGCTATTTGACCATAGTATGGTTTTGCTTTTAAAACATTATTTTCCCTCTAAGACTTTTATGAGTATTTAGTAAAAGTCGAAACACTCAGAATTAAGGATAAAATTTGAACCTAATGCCAAACTTTCGGCAGGATTGCCATCTGATACAATTAACATAAGAATTGCAATCTGGAACTAATGAAGACTTCTGTCAGTACCAAAAACCTGATTGCTGGCCAGACGTCATACTGATTACTAGTCAGACTTCATACAACACTGGATCCTGCCTGGCCTTCTGTTACTCCAATGTTGTACAGTAGCAGTATGCATATATTGTACAATATTTTTTTCCTACACTGTTTCACATATACCATGGGAACAATACACAAGGATATCAGAACCCAAACAACGAACCAAATTGTTCATACAGTGGTTCCTAGAAAGGCACTGTGCGACTCCCTCCATCAGAAGTGTCCAAAATGTGGTGAAAGCACATTAAAAGGTAGAGTGGAAAAAGTACACTGTAGATATGATAGATCGGTAGGCTCTTACCTGAAGATTTTAAGAATTAAGATGATAAAACCATGTAGGTAACATTGAGGACATTATTTTGTGAAGGACAAAAGGGCAGACATCCAACACATTTAAAATATGTATTTAACTGCTTGGTAAAATTAGGTAAAGTGATAATTCAGCCCAAATTATGCAATTTAAATTGGAATTTCATTTACCATGAGCAATTTTATCTTTACTCTCATTCTTCAAACAACATCAAATACTGTATATAATGATAAATCGATAATCGATCTGTGAGTCATCTAACTAAACTAATAGTTGTTCCTGATCATTTAATCCTAAGCTATGACCCTTGGAGCAATAAATTTTGATATTTTACATTGTTCATAGCTATTTTCTCATACAAGTAAATCAAAATAATATAAAATATAACATAATAGTTGTAACTAATTATTTTAATTCTCATTCAATATAAGGTGATCTTTGCAGAATATCTTTATGGAGGAAAAAAAGTAAGACATTTGGAGAAATACAGAGCTGTATAATACAACTATAGTTTACAGAAAAAGAGTGCTGCTTCTTTTCATATCGTTTTAAACAACCAATGCATATTGATTCTGGAAGTACTGTGCCTGCATATTTAAGAGTCAAAACAATTTTGAGTCATCTTTAAATAAAACATGATTTTATACTTGTGTTTTATTGCTTAGGTTACAAAATTATAATTAGATACTTCGAGAGTAATATTTTAGGAAAATAATTTTAGGCCTTTAAACCTAGACATATTACTTATGTAGTTACCAATGGAAACTTTGCTCTTCAAATTCTTTCTTCTAGATATACTGTATTAATGATATATGCTATTGTAATAGTTGTATTTCAATTATTGAATTCAATTGCATTCCAAAGTCTTATGTTATGCTACTTCTATTGTATTAGTACAAATGTACTGCATATAAATATATTCTATACATTATATATTAATATTAAACATAAAATGTATATAGATTTAATATTCTGGCTAATATCTATTTTTTGAAATGCAGTTTATACTTTCTAAGCCACACACAATATATTTAACATTGATAAAGCACCTTTTGACTTTGCATCCATCTGCGGACATTTCCTGGCTTTAATAAATGACCCATAAATGTTTGAAGAAGAAATGTGAGGTACTATCAGTTACCTTCTAGGGAAGGAGAATAGACTCTCATATAATTAGCAGTGGGGTAAGAAAAGCTGAGTTCAGCCTGTCTTAATTGTACTTCTGTTGCTGGCAAGGAAGCCTTTCTCACAAGGACCCTTAGAGTAAAGTGGTCGTTAAGCTAGGGGCATGTAATTTGCCTTCTTAATTTAATAATTTTTCTACACAGTTTATATATATATATATATATATATATATATATATATAAGAGTTCAATAAAATAAACATTAATAACTAAAATAAAGATGAGGTTACCAGTTTTAATAAAATTAAAGCAACTTTTTCATTATGATGATATAAAATTGCTAAATTTTAAATAATTACACTGATCTCATTAATAATAGTAAATTTAGAAATCAAATAATTTAAAAAAATATTCTCATGATATTACTATATTGATGCGATGTTATTTAGTACTTAAGAAGGACAAATAAAGAGCAAAGACGGTTTGGAGATGATTCTAAGAATCTTTATTATGATGCTTGCAATGGCCTTCTAAAGGCATAGAGATTAATTTAAGTTGAGATGAGAGTACATGAGTATAGTTGGACATATTTTTCAACACATGTATGTAAAATGTGTTCTCTGATGTGTATTTTCAAGTAAAATCTCAGTCTTCATTATGGTTCATCTTTTTTTTTTTTTTTTTTTTCACTTTCTCTAGTAACACATGTAGCAGAGAACTGAAAATGCTCACATCTACAAAAAGGAGAATAGCACATTGAACCCATATAAGGGGTCTGTGAAGATTATACTTTGTAGCGAGAATTCTAGATATTATCTGTTTCCTCAGTGCCATTAGAAGAGAACATTTCCCCTCCCACCAAGAACAAAAAATTAAAAATATTTATTGTACAAAAATAATTTTACCATCATATATTTATAATATTTTCTGAATTTTTCCGATTTCACTTTAAATTATTTCATTTATATTGAAAATAATTTTTAAAAATTATCAGTAATGCAAATGTTTAAACTTACATAAAATTATGATTAAAAACATAATCCATGAAATACATCCAGATTATAGGGTGACATAGAAAGCATGAATTATTTTGAAATGTCTATTATAAAGATGTGGGTTGGGAGTGTCATCCCTTTTTTTCCTCCTAAAGTATCCCAGAGACTAGAGTAATGGGTCCAAAGTAAATCTAACAGGAATGGTTTTATAGATTGTGAAATTGAGGTCTAGCAGTGTTAAGACAGAAGGTCATGGAACAAATCAATGGATCAGGAAGGACAGGAACTTGAAAATTTCTCTTACTCTCACTAATACTCAATTAAAAGATGTGGAAAAATGAAGTTAAATGGTGACAATTACCTTGTAAGTTAAGATTGTGCAGATGGCCAACATATATAACATTTTGGACATGTACTTCTGTGTTTTTTTTTTTTAATTTGGCAGTTTCTTCTTATATATTTATGTTTAGTTTCTATTTGAAAAGTTTCCCCTTTCTTCAGTTACTTAGTCTTAGGTTCATAGATATCTTTGAGGTAGATTAAGAAAAATAAATAGGGCCAATCACAATGAAACAGGAAAACAGGCTAATAAGCAGAAATTGATACCATATTTATTGCCATTTAAATGGAATTTTTGATATTTTATGTATTAAAGATAAATAATATATTTCTATGTGCTAAGTAATTACATATTTCTATTTAATTTATAGTAGATTATGGACCCTTTACTAAAGTGATTTTTATGCACCTCTATTTTTGCATGTTTAGTTTATAAATTTTATTTCCTAATATGCTTATAACATTTTAAAATTTGAGACTGCAAAAATGTGGGAAGTAATTGAAACTCCAGATCTTCTTGCAAATATATTCCTGTTTCTGAATAGTGTATTGCACCCCTTTGCCCTGAAGTTTCTGGATACACTCAGAGAAAGTTCAGTTTACTATCTGCCTATTCTGTGATGAAGACTAACCTGATAACAATGAGAAAACATTTAAATGGCATCAGAATGCTCTCAGACTTAACAACAATACTGGGCTCTCGAAGTCAGTAGAGTAATAACTTCAAATCCCTGAAGGCATTTAGTTTTCAACCTTGGAAAGTAAACTAATGATAAGTAAAATTGGCAATAAAATATACTAAACAAATTCAACTTAAAATAGTATTTTAGAAATACCCTATCTGAAGAAAAAGAATAGTTTTTTTTTTTTTTTTTAAAAAAAGGAACCCAAAGAACAAAGCAGAAAAAGAACAGATGGATTCCATTTAATGCCTACTGTTCACCAAAAGATGTTACAGAAAGGATCTTCTGTTCATGTAAAGAGTATAAAGAGATATATAATATAATAAGAAATTACTATTGAGTCAGGAAAACCATAGCCTAAAATCCAGCTAACTCAGCATATTTAATGGCATTTATATTGTAAGCAGGCTGATTTGGAGGGAGAAGTAAGCAGATCTTGTAGAATGTCCTAAGTGAGATATTGGATGGAAAATCGGGTGAAGTCAAAGCTGAAATATAAAGCATATTTGTATATGTAAATTTCGGCCTGTGCATTTAGATACTTTTGAGAAATGTAAACCTCTTCTTTGTCTCACTGGCATGGAGGCTGGTGAGATTATGTTTATCAGAGTTAGTAGAGTCATATTGCTCTTTCTGTGCTACCTATCTGTATCCCTTCAAGAATTGGTTTTATGATGAATGGCTTTGAGATTCCTGACTTTGGGTAAGCTCATCAGTTGAATTAGGACTGTGTTGCTCTGTAGCCCACTTTTCTTGATGGCCTCTGAGGAGAAACACCATCCACTGAAGTTGGAGAGAGATATCTATAGCTGGCCAAATTCGTTCAAGTAAGAAAATGCAACATGATGTTTTAAACATGCAAGGAATCAGAAAACAGTATTTCTCTTGTAACCCCTTTCTTTGGGAAAATACTGGGGACTGTTCCAAGGAAGAAACATTAAAAAAGACATGGCATCCATGAAACAAGAGATTCCCAAAGGTGAGTCGTGGAAGTGAGCTCACAGTATTTACAGTCAAAATTAGAATAGAAAGATCAGGGGCTATGAAAGAGTGACATCCAATGGGGAAAAAGGTACCTGATGTGCCTGGGAATTTGGAACAACGATTATGCCTTGACAGATATGCAGGAGCATATTTAAAAATTAGCCAAGGAGACACAGATAACCCAAATGAGTAATAATTCAGAGAAACCTTTTTACAAGGGAAACCTAATCCTAGTACATTAGTACATAACTAATATTACATAACTAATTATTTATGTAATAGCTATATGATAATTACATAAATAATACATAATCATCTAACAATTTTAATATTGGTAAGGTGGGGAGGTTAAGAGGTTTGGATTATAAGGTAGAGTAGAAGATTTAAAAGTTCTAAATCACTCATAAGAGGGTATCAACAAATATTCTCTGAAAATTGTATCAAAAATTGTTTTCTCCAGGAAGTAAGACTGGTGGTAGGGAATTTGTGGAAAGGACATTACTATTAAAACATTAAGTCATGTTTAAAATATGTATTTTATTTAAAAAAATAAAAGAACAATTTTTGAAATTATCTACATATTTTAAGGACCTGTTTCATTTATATTGCTTTCTTATACATTTTATTCAATTCTTCTAATAACACAATAATTATCTATAGAGTTTCATAAGACCTAACTTCTTATTTATATTTTTCAGATAGGCATTTGTATCTTGGAGATGTTAAATAACTTCCCTACAGTCACATTTTTTAAGTAGTGTAAGGAGTAGAATCTGAGTCTTTTCCTGGTTTAGTCTTCTATTTATATTCATTGCTCTTAATTACAATTTTGGTTGCTAGTTTAATACATTTTATACACAAGGATTTATTTTACTGAAAATGTCTAAATGCAATGTTTTATCTTCATTGAGGAAATACTTGTATAATGTGATATGTCAAAACAGATGAAAAAATTTACCCGCTCAGTAATTCCTATTTAAATTGTCAAAAACACTGGGGCTCTTGAGTGGATATAATCAAGCTGGATGAATTTATAAGTAGGTTTATATCAATGTTCAACTGCTGACAACGTATTGTTTTTTTAAACATTGAATTATAGGAAAAATATGTTTTGTGGCAAGTTAGAAAACAAAAGAAAATGAGCTGTCCCTGTGGAGATCTGCACTGTGTACAGGAACAGAGCTCTCTTGTCCTGCAGTGTTAACATCAAGGATACTCTAAGCACCTGTGAGACATGATCTCAACCGTGCTCATAGCTCCTAGGATGCAGCTCATAGAATTCAGAGAAGCAATGGGAACAAGTGGCCTTAACAGGCTCTCTGATCGTGCATCCAATTGTGTCACAATCCTTTTATTCAAGCTTGCTTAAAGTGACAAATTATGAGTGCAAAGCTGACGGATACTGCATAAATATAATATATGTGAATGAAAGGACAAATTTGATTTCTTTTTCTTCTTCTTTTTTTTTTTTTTTCCAGAACAAAAGGACCAAGGAAATAAAGAGCATAACATATAGCTACTCTCTTTTTTCTGTGTTGGAGTTGTGGGTTTTATTTCCTGTGGCCTAATTAAAAACAAAAAACAAAACACAAAACATAGTTTTACTGACTACAGAAAGAATATGTTGTAAAAGACACCCTATCTAAACAGATGACTTCAACATAAATATAAAAACCAAAAAGTGTATGTATGTATATATAGTGTGGTTGTGCTTGTGGGATTAATTACCAAACCCTGTTCACTAAAGGTATTAGGGATCTTTTCTGTCTTGGCCCTGTCTAGAACTCTTTTTTCTTTATTTTGAAAATTTGTTAGTTTTCTCCTACTAAGACAGTTACAAATCAGCTCATGTTTTTTTTTTCAGGTAGATATTTGGATAAACTTAATATCGACATTGCAAAGAATTCTGTTTTTATGAAATTATTTAAACTTCAGTTATTGATATGCCAAAATGCCATTGGCTTCTTTTAAATAGCTTTGATTTTCTAATTTTTATTGTCATTGAGATTTTGGAATTGATGGAGACATGACTCCTATTGTGTCCAAATATTTTTGCTAATAACTTCTCTTTTACCATAGCCTTAACCTCCTGGGCTCAAGCAATCCTCCTACCTATGCCTTTCAAGTAGCTGGGACTTCAGATGCACGCCACTATGCCTGGCTAGTTTTTAAAATTTTTGTAGAGATAGGGTCTCACTATGCTGCCCAACTGGTCTTAAACTCCAGGGTTCAAGTGATCCTCCTACCTCAGCCTCCCAAGGTGCTAGAATTATTTATGTAAGCCATCACACCTGACTGCCACAGGCCTCTTATAAGGACAGCAGCCATAATACATAGGGCCAACCATAAGCCAATATGGCCTGGTCTTAAATAAGGATATCTTCAACCACCCTATTTCCAAATAAGATCACATTTATACAACTTTATTGAGGCTTAAACATTCATAATTTTGATATATTTTTATTTGAAAGTGAATATTAAATATATAATTTCTTTTAGTAGAAATTGGTGTTTATTAGAATAAAGAAAGAGCTTTGTAATCAAATAGATGTGTTCAAATTCCTTCCTTTTCTTTTGACCTTGAGTCAATTAGTGATCCACTGTTTTTGTTAAATCCAGTTACTAATTGTCTCAGGTAAATTCAGATGAGCTGACTGATTAAAACCCAAGAAATGGCTGATAGATGTCATCCCCTCCCTCTTTATATCAGTATTTTTAAAGAAATAGAGACTCTAACAAATATACCCGGAAACAAGTGATTCTTTTGCCAAGTTGGGGAAGTTAATACAACATTATGAAGTCATTTGAACTGATTTTCTTTTTCTATTTATATTTTCTATGAGGGAAATAGTTTGTAAATAAATACTTTGTCTTCAGAGTAGGATAGTAAATGCCATGCATAAAAGGCTTGTCCTCCTAAACATTGGCCTAATTAGTTGCCAGGATTTGGCTAAAATTCCCCATTACTGATACATTGACCTCATTCTTCAGGGATGAGTCAAACATCAATAGTGTAGTTAATATTAATTTTTTATTTGTCTGGACTGAAGACTTGTTGTGATTTGAAAAGGGATTTTTAAGGAAATTGCAAGTGATTTACTGATGGATGACTTACCATTGCCAACTGGTATCCTTAATGTCTCACCGGACTACATTTCCTCTAACTTGGGCCAGTTGCTTCTCCATCCACTTTCTTTCTTTGATATATTTTTTTAACATGACCACACAAAAATACCTCTGTTGATCTATTTGGCCCCCATCATGTCTCCATTGTGAAGATTCTCTACTGAGATCAGCATTCTCACTGTTAAAATGGGCCCAACTTGGCTATTTATAAAAATTCTATGTAGTTGAATTTCACATCTGGAGTTGACCATACTCTTTTTTTTTTTTTTTTTTTTTTGAGACGGAGTTTCGCTCTTGTTACCCAGGCTGGAGTGCAATGGCGCGATCTCGGCTCACCGCAACCTCCGCCTCCTGGGCTCAGGCAATTCTCCTGTCTTGGCCTCCTGAGTATCTGGGATTACAGGCACGCGCCACCACACCCGGCTAATTTTTTGTATTTTTAGTAGAGACGGGGTTTCACCATGTTGACCAGGATGGTCTCGATCTCTTGACCTCATGATCCACCCGCCTCGGCCTCCCAAAGTGCTGGAATTACAGGCTTGAGCCACCGTGCCTGGCCGACCATACTCTTTTCACTTAATTCCTGGTAATGTAGAATAATACTTGACAAGGAAATTTTGGTTCCTTTATTATATTTCCAGAAATCCCAAGAACATAAAATGCTGATTTATCTAATAGATCTGTACTTTAAAAAAATGTCTCCATATGACTTTTTAAATAATGATTTGTTTGAGAATAGAAAACTTTCTTCAATATTATTATGTTTAAAACATTCCTATACAATTGATTTTATTTTTTGAACTCTGTTTTTCAAATGTCTGCTAAGATATATTAGCATCTATATATTTCATATTAGCTTCTAAATATTAGATGTTTTCATTGCCACTTAGGGCAATAAAAAGGGAGTATAGAGAGGCGAGGGGTAAATATATCCTTTTAAAGTCCTCTACTATGGTGAGGGTGGGCTATAATATACGACAATTTAGAAAACATTAAATTCATTTTATTAAACTCTAGTCTTTTTTGCCAATGTCTGTGTACATATTGGTATAGTTTGGATATTTTTCCCTGTCTAAATCTCATGTTGAATCGTAATCCCCAGTGCTGGAAGAGTTAGGGCCTGGTGGGATGTCGTATTAGTCCATTCTCACATTGCTATAAAGAACCACCTGACACTGGGTAATTTATAAAAAAAAAAAAAGAGGTTTAATTGGCTTATGGTTCTTCAGGCAGTACAGGAAGCGTGGCTGGAGAGGCCTCAGGAAACTTAAAATCACGGTGGAAGTCAAAGAGGAAGGAGGCACATATTACCTGTCCAATGCAAAAGGAAAAGAGTAAAGAGGGAGTTGCTACAAACCTTAAACAACATCTCATGAGAACTCACTCACTGTCATGAGACCAGCAAAGAGAAATCCATCCCCATGATCCAATCACCTCCCACCAGGCCCCTCAGTCAACATTGGGGGTTGTAATTTAACATGAGATTTGGGTGTGAACACATATCCAAGCCATATCATTCTAACCCTGTCTCCTCCAAAATCTCATGTTTTTCTCATATTTACAATAATTCCCTTCTCTAGAGTCCCCAAAGTCCTAACTCATTTCAGCATTAACTTAGAAGTCCACAGTCCAAAAATCTCAACTGAGACAAGGTAAGTCCTTTCCATGTATGAGCCTATAAAATCAAAAAGAAATTAGCTACTTCCAAGATGCAATTGGGGTACAAGCATTGGGTAAATTCACACATTCCAAAAGGAAGAAATCAGACCACACACAGTGGTTGCAAGTTCCATGCAAATCTGAAACCCAGCATAGTAGTCATTAAATCTAAAAGCCCCAAATTAATCTCCTTTGGCTCCATGTCTCACATCTAGGCCACATTGAGGAAAGGGGCACACTCCAAGGCCTTGGGCATCTCTTTGCTCACACATATGAACATATGCCATTAGAAGCAGCCAGAGTCATGTCTTGAATGTTTTGCTTTTTAGAAATATCTTCCACTAGATGCCATAAATCATCTCTCTAGTTCAAAATTCCACAGATCTCTAGGGCAGAGGCACAGTGCCTCCAACCTTTTTGCTAATGAATGACAAAAGTGACCTTTGCTCCAGTTCCCAGTAAGTTCCTCATCTCCACCTGAGATCTCCTCAGCCTGTGCTTCGTTGTTCATATCACTGTCAGCATTTTGGTCACAACCATTCAATAAGTCTCTAGGAAGTTCCAAACATTCCCTCATCTTCCTGTCTTCTAAATCCTCCAATTTTTTCCAATCTCTGCCCATTACCCAGTTCCAAAGCTGCTTCCACATTTTCAGGTATATTTATAAGAATGCCTTATAAATATAGAAAATTAGAACTTCTATAAATATAGAAAATTATAACTAATATAGAAAAGTAGAACTTCTCAGTTGTAATTTTCTGTATTAGTCTGCTCTCATGCTGCTATAATGAAATACCTGAAACTGGGTAATTTGTAAAGAAAAGAGTTTTAATTGACTTACAGTTCCACAGGCTTTACAGAAATCATGGCTGGGGAGGCCTCAGGAAATTTACAATCATGGCAGAAGATGAAGAAGAAGGAGGAGAGTCTTACATGGTCAGATAAGGAGGAACAGAGTGAGGGAGGAGGTGTTACACATTTCTAAACAACCAGACCTTGTGAGAACTCAATCACAAACATGAGAATAACAAGGGGGAATTCTGCCCTTGTGATCCTATCACCTCGAACCAGGCCCCTTATCTAACACTGGGAATTACAATTCAGCATGAGATTTCGGCTGGGACACAAATCTGAACCATATCAGAGGCATTTGTATCATAGGAGCAGATCCCTCATGGCTTGGTGCTGTCTTCACAATAGTGAGTGAGTTCTTGTGAGATCTGGTAATCTAAAAGTGTGTGGCAATCCCCCACCCCACAACCCACCACCACAGTCTCTCTCTTGCTTGTTCCTGCTTTTGTCTTGTGACTCGTTTGCTCCCACTTCACCCTCTTCCATGATTGTAAGCTTTCTGAGGCATCCCTAGAGGCTGAGAAAATGCCAACACCATGTTTCCTATAAACCCTGAAGAACCATGAGCCAATTAAACCTCTTTTCTATATTCATTTCCCAGACTAAGGTATTTCTTTATAGTAATGCAAGAAGGGCCTAATATACATGTAAAATAAAGAAACTATCAGCTAGTATATTTTATTTACCAAAATATATAATCAAATAACTGTGGATACAACTTTCATTTTTTATATGAAATAAAGGTGTTATGGTTTAAATATTCAGTCTCTCTTTTTTTTTTTTTTTTTTTCCAAAGGGAGAGCCTCATTCTTTTTTGTATTTTCTTATTTATGTTTAGTAGACCTCATTTACAATTTTGGTATTAGTGAGCAGATTAAATACAGAAAACATCCTGCCCTAGTCATGTTGTAGGTACATTTCCAACTGATACTTTCAGTAATAAAATCCCTAAAAATCATCGAAAAACAACTACCTTTGCATACTATGCTGAAATTGTTTGGCTATGGTGTAGTTCCAATATCTGTATAAAATATATAATATTACTACTTTAGTAACATCTTAGGTTTTTTTCAGCATTAAAAGAAGAAAGAAAAACACATCTGTATTATTGGGAAGAAATTTCAGCAGCAAAAGGACTCTTTAGAATATTTCAAATAAAACATATGAACCTATCACTCAAAGTGACAAAGTGATTGGATGTTCTTCAGGCAATCAGCTATTTATCAGAAGAAAAAAATGTCTTTTGCTGCTTTGTGTTTATTTTATAATTAAAGGAGTAAACTATAATAATTGACTAGTAAACTATAGGCTCCTGTGTAATTTTCTGAATGTAAAATATGATATTTTCTATAAATATTAGAAATGCATTCTAGTAAAGAGAATTTAAATGTGAACTCAAAGTGAGAGGGGTTGCATACAGAAAAAAATCGTGTAGTCTCATTTTTGTTATAAATCTTGTTTTTGTAGCTCATGTGTTATTTTCTTAATTACTTTTCTTTACTTATCCATTGAAGATAAATAATTGGAAAACAGTAGTGGAACATTTATAACTTGGCATCAGTTTATTATTAAACTATTTCTATGAACTACTGCTAATATTTGTATCACTCCACACATTCATATGTTGAAAACCTAAATATTATTTTGATGATATTAACAGGTGGGACCTTTAAGGGGTTACTAGATTATGAAGGTGGAGGTCTCATGAATGGAATTCATGCCATTATAAATGAGGCCACAAAGAGTTACGTTGCTGCTTTCATCATTTGAGAACCCAGGGAGAAGGCACTATCTATGAGAAAGCAGGCCCTCACTGGACACCAAATCTGCTGGCTTTTGTATTTTAGTCTTCTCAGCCTCCAGAACTGTGAGAAATAAACTTCTGTTGTTTAGAAGCTACCAAGTCTGTGGCATTTTGTTGGAGAAGTCTGGATGGAGGCAGATGACTACAATTTTCCTTGACAAAGATATTTAATTAAAAATGTAAAGTTTATAAATTATCATTATGAATATACTTTCATGGAATATATTTTATGAAATTAACAAAAATATGGCATTT